>NC_061108.1:35275193-35312693 GCF_015104395.2 Macrobrachium nipponense
TCGAAATTTCTTTAATTTTGAGTCTTTGTTTTAATGTCTGAATCCTTCCATCAATAATTTGTCTTTTTACTTGTAGTCTCCCTTTTGCCTGATGAATAAGCAGTCAACTTAGTTCTTTGCATAGTTTCTTCCTGCTGAATGCCTCTTAAAACCCGCCGGAAGGAAGGATGCGGGGTGGGCATCATATAGGGTCTGAATTGGTCGGTTCCCTCCTTCAAGCTTGTTTGTGGTTCTCGGTAAACCATCTGCTGACTTTAGTTCAACGCTCCAAGTCATTGGTGAAAATAAAGGCGGCTTTCTTCTTCATCCTGTTCTTTGGGGCCATCCGATGTATCTTCAAAATAACAGTATAATTCTTCCATTTCTTGCTCCATTTGAAGATTCTCTAGGTGTGTCCAGCAATTCTTCAAATGCTTGTGTTACTTCATCTGGGGGTAGGAATGCTAATGCAGCAAGCAATTTACAATAAAGGCGAGAGTTAGCATCGGTTTCATAAGCATTTGTTAGACCAATACTTTGAATTTTCCTCCAAATTGCCTGTGAAAGATGGAAGAAACATTCTTAAATCTCCACATTTTCAAAGACCGATTTGAAAGCATCCATGACTGGTTTTTCAAAATCCGTGGTAATTGTGCTTGGCTGTAAGTCTGGGCGCTTTTGTTTCAAAACACTAAAGGTTTTTTATGTTTCCTTTATTTTACTTGTCAGCAAAATGTAGACACATGCAAATAAATATTCACTTTTAATAGCATGGATCATGTATAGTTGATAAAATTATTGTGGAACCATTTTGAATGTCCCATCACACATCCAGTATGCCGCAGTTGCAAGTAAGTCTAGTTTAGTTTTGCTTGCGAATATTAGTATTTCATGGGAATCACTTCCATCATAAACTAAAAAGTTTTCTGTAGCACTCCCTATTGTAATTGTTTCAAAATCTTCAGGTAAATTGATCTTTAAAAGTGAATTTGGTTCGGGAAAGTAGCCTTTCATTTTTTGCCTTTTTCGTTGAATGCATTTCTAAGAGCTTTTCTTTTCGGCATGCAAGATGAAGTTTCACAATCAATATTTTGCATAATGTTAGCAATGACTCTACGTGGAGTTGCAGTTGAACCTGAAGCTTGTTCTCTTAGCATACTTAAGGCAATCTTAGCTTTTTCTAGTGGCACATCGGGTGCATGTGTGCTTTTGGCCCAAAACTACATCACTATTATCACTATAATCAATCGCAGTTGTAACAGTTCCTTTACAGCCTTTGATGACGCATCTCCAATTTTGCGTTTCGTTATTGGTTGTATTCCTTCGGTAAACATAATATCCTTCGTGACATATTTGATCACATCCTTTTTGCGATTTTATCACTTTCATGTTGATGGGCTGTTCATTTATTTTGAAATAAATAGAATCCAACAGACGAATAAGCAAGATCACTTATAAGGAAATCCAAATCACTTGATGTCTGTTGTCTGACTAAAACTAATATTTTAAATATCTTAGATACCGTCAGAAGTAACTGTTTTGAACAAGCTATTTTGTAACTATCTGTTTTGGACAAGCTATTTTGGAACCAGCTATTTTGGTACACTAGTTATTTTGGTATGCCAGCTATTTTGGAATTAGCTCTTTTGGATTAGCTATTTTGGAACTAGCTGTTTTGGGACTAACTATTTTGGGTTTCACCCTACAGGAAGGTGGAAATAGCCGATTTGACTTTGATAAGGTAGACATCATTTCCTTTGAACTGCAAATTGATTTCAATGAAGTTTATGAATATATCTGACAAATAAGCAATGTCATCCTTGATGTTTTTTTTGTTCATCACAGAGCGCAGAGTTAAGAGTCTTGGATAAAGTTTTACTCCTATATCAAACAGTGAATAGAAACGTTTCAGCAAGTTTCCCTTTGACATCCATCTAACTTCCGTGTGCAGCAATAAACGTTCGAACTCTTCATCATAAGCAGTGCAAAGCTGTCGAAACAGTCTACGATTGAGAACATGTGCCTTGAGTTTATTTACCGCTGTGATGAAAGTACACATTGATTTGTGCAGTCGACCACTTAGGTGTTTTGCTACTAGATGCTTCCTGTGGATTACACAGTGCACTGTTAGCACAACAGGTACAGTTTTTTTTTTTTAAAGAAACTGATGTAGCCACGATGACGACCTATCAACTATCAATTATCATCGATGGTGCTCCATTTGTTGCACAAGCAAGATTGTTAGAGAGTGGGATGCTTTCCTCTTTGAAGAAATTCTCAACGACATTGAATGCCGATTCCCCTTTCGTGTCTGTTTCATTTTGTCTTGCATTAACAGCTCTGCGTAACTACGTGTTACGTATAGACGTCAAGCAAACGTCCTGACTTTTGACTCCGACTTTGGACTACGTAAAAGAGCTATGCATTGGTTTATATAATACTAATGTCACTTTATTATCCATCAATTCCATAAGTGTCCATTTACCTTAGGCTTAGTGTTTATGACCTATTTTGTCATTCAGATTTTATATAAAAAAAAATACATTTATTAAGCTATTTATTGCCTAATTTTGAATGCTTTTAATGCCACCCCGTTGCCACCCAACCGCCCCCTTTTGCCTCACCATCCCCCGAGATCAATCCATCCTCCCCTCCCCGGCGGTTCGCGGTACCGCCCATTTTGTGAACCACTGGTCTATATTGAAATATGGCAATGTTTTATAAAGATGGAGGTTAACATCAAGAAGGGATGAAGTATAAGATATATGAATAGAGTGAAATATTTTACCAACATTAGCTCTCGTAGTTGTGATGGTCTATAGATAAGACCTTGGTTGATATCGATTGCTGTTTTCAAGATAAGCAGAATTTATGATCACAGGATGATGCAGGATAATAATAAAATAAGCAGGCTATAATAAAGTAAGCAGGATAATAATAAAATAAGCAGGATATATGATCACAGGATGATTATAGAATGCTCTATAATCATTTTGAATATTATTAGTTTTTTGTTTTTATTAACATTGCTTGTATGCATTATGAATACTGAGATATTCATTTTTTATTTCGATGTCACATAACATTCCTTCCCTTTGTCTAAACTGATTCTTTGATTCCGTCAGGATTTTCATGAAATACTTCAGGGGACGCTTATAAAGTGTAACACGACTTCAGTTAATGTTTTCGTTTGCTTACTGTCGTCCCGTTGCCTCAGGAGCCGGAGAAATATTGGGAACATTGTCTTTTTATAGGCTTTTATTTATCTTGCTTTTCCGTCTGTTTATTTGTCCTGGCCACATCTTGTAACTCAATTTTCGAACTGTTTCCTTCGTCCGATGGACATGAAATTTTGCATGGGTTCTCAATCCCGGTGCCAGTGCAACTTTACATGATCAGTAGGTCAGCAGTGACCTCTAGTGACCCTACAGTGACCTCTCCCAGTTTCTCAGGTTTTATGAAACTCTTCGGATTTTCCACAACTTCTTGGACACGGTAAATAACTACTTATTTTTCAAACTGTCTTTGGTTCAACAGGATATCACTTTCATCAGATACAATCATAGATCGGTTACAATTTCTGTCAAAACTAAGACATATAAAATAAAAAAATTAGCAAAAAAATTTCTCTAAAACACTTTTATTGAAACGCAATACAAAGTGAAAGCTTCCTTTTTTGAGACAGCAGGATTTTCTCAAAATTAATCATGTTTACACAAAGGCCAACGCTTTTATTTTTGTGGACATGGTTAATTGCAAGAAAATCCTGGTGTCTCAAAAAGTTATTTTTCTCTTTTCAGCGCATTTTGATAAAAGCGTGTTTTCAAAAACCCTTTGATAATTTATTCTTGCATACGGTAAAGAAAAAGTATTATTTCACTGACCTTTGGTTAAATTAATATTTCATGATTCTCAATGTCAGTGATGTCATTCTGTCGATTTAGAGTTGGAAGAAATAGTTTTCAAATACTGATCATTCCGTTATTATTATTATTATTATTATTATTATTATTATTATTATTATTATTATTATTATTATTATTATTATTATTATTATTATATTTTATTTTATTTATTTATTTATTTGTCAATCATAGTCATCCTATTTGACTGGGTTGTTTTTATAGTGTGGGGTTCCGGGTTGCATCCTGCCTCCTTAGAAATCCATCAATTTCCTTACTATGTGCGCTGTTTCCAGGAGCACACTCTTATGCTTGAGTCCTGAAGCTACTTCGCCATATAGTTTTTCCAGGTTCCTTTTCAGGGATCTTGGGATCGTGCCTAATGCATAATTATGATTATGGGTCCAATTTCCACTGGCATTTCCCATATCCTTCATCAATTTTTTCTTTTTATTTCTCATCTACTCTGGTGTCCCATGGTATTGCTAGATCAATGAGTGATACTTTCTTCCTGATTTTGTCAATCAACGTCACGTCTAGTCTATTGGCACGTACCACCCCATCTGTTCTTCTGATATCGTAGTCCCATAGGATCTTTGCCTGATCGTTTGCTATCACTCCCTCCAGTTGGTGCTCGTACCACTTATTACTGAAACGTAGCTGGAACATGTTTTGTTACAATATACCCTTAAAAATAGAGTGAAAGAAAAATAATAGGATATTACAAAAAAGGACTTTAAAAGCAATGTTATCCAGTTCCCAACAAACAATAATAACATTTTCCGTTTAATTACAAATTAACGACTTCGCCTGTCCTTATCACGAGAGTAACTTTGAAAACTGAATTACAAAACAAAAGTATATACTGTTTTTTATGACATTTATTGCTAGCGGTGTATGCGTGACTGTAACTTGTGTTCTGAGGTACTAGTCTAGTTAATTTACCTGAAAACATCAGACTAATTGTAAAAGAAATTTAGCAAGGTTTTTTAGACGTGAAATAATATCACAGCAACATATCAAAAGCTTTAGAAAATCTAAGCTTTGGAAAACCGCCATCTTGGATTTATTCTCGAAATTTTTAAAATGTATATATTGCTCCGATTAACTTCATATACAAATATATATATATATATATATATATATATATATATATATATATATATATACGATATGGAATGATTTTTGAACCAGGAATCATATAAAGACTTCATCCAATTTGTTCCTGTCATGTTCCATGTATTATATTGTTAATAATAAAGGTAGTTCAGTTATGAACATTATAATGATACGGTATAAGTGTTTGAAAAAAACTGTTAAACTTGTACAAAATCGTTTAAATTACTGTGCACTCTTTGAAAAACTACTAACACGATTACATCACTCTCCATTGGAAACACCATCGTCGTATGCTTGTTCTATATTGGAGTTACTGCTGATGAACATTCCAAATCATGTTTTCTGCGTGAGCACCTTGATATGCTACAGTCTGTCTTGCATTTACATCTTATGATATCGAGCAGAACCGGTGATGCTAGTTGAAGGTCACCGATCCTCAGGTAGAAGATATGTATTACCTTTCCATTCCTGAACTTGATAGTAGACGCGTTAGTTATGGAAGTTAGCAACAGCTGAAGTCGGTGGAAGTGACTGGGCTTGAACCATACTTTTGTTAGCCACCTTTGTACTGAAACATCGTTATCGCAGCTCATCCAAGGTATCCTCCGTACTTGGCACCAATAGCATTTTCCACGGCAGTAATTATGACGTCTTTCAGACTGTTTGCCTTCTTGAATACTTCAACATACTCCATAAATGATGTATTTTTCATGATCTTCGTTAGACTTTCGCCTCACTCAACTGCGACGTGGTGTCATACCCCAAAGTGGCTTGAATAAAAAGCAAGCCGTTGCAGGCGCTGAATCCCAATGACGACTTTGTAGTTTGAATGTTCCGTTGTCGGATGTTGGTTGCACCACGCTTTGGTTATGATTACTTTTTTTTTTATTCTCCATTTTAACAGAAACACAGGAGTATCACGACATCAGTGTCGTCTGCAATTACATCATCATCTCTGTTCAGAAGGTGATCTAGAAGGTCTGCAACTTCACTTGCATGCAATATCTGACATCCAATATTTTCAAAGCTTCCACTAAGCATCATAAAATACGCTGAGTATTCGTTTTGTTTGACAGAAAAATGTCCTCCTTCGTTGTCAGTTTCATGTCTATAGAAAATAAAACGTTAAGGGAGCTTTTACCTTCATTTCCTCTAATGTAAGTGGCGTCCTTAACGGAAGGACCATACAAACGCAGTCATAACCGATTTGGCGTACCTTGTAAGAACGTAGTTTGTATAGCTATTACAGATGTCTGAGAACAGCAAACTAACCGACGATGATAATTGATATAGTACAATACCTTCGAGTACACAGAGTGGATCAAAATGTGGTGTTTTTGCTGCAGCTGTCTGGCATTTCGCCACCTTGGCCCACATGGCATTGGCCAGAGCCGAATTATTTGCTTTTCATGGGAGGACTGAATCGGCAAAGTGCCCCTCTTATCTATGTCCTGCTGTTCAGAAACAAGAGCAAGTCTTCGTAATAGCAATGTGGGTCATTATTGGCATCTTGCCCTACTTAAATATTGTTCGATTGCATTGTAACAGCTGTAAATTTCATTTGAATGAATAGTTCCAAATGTTCTGACCATGAGTGGCCTGGAGAATTAGAGTGCCAGTTCTTTTGCTTTGCCAACGTTAACAGCACCACGAGCAACCACTCCTGATGTCAAACTGCACAATGGTTCATCAGTGGTGAATGGGCTTCGCTCTAATAGAAACGTCAAGATTTTTCTGGTGTCTAAACTGTCTCCTGTCTGCCTGGTGTATGGTTCTTCTTTGTTATTCACTTGTAATACATTATAGTAGTAAACTCTTGCATGGCACTGTTGACCTATGTGCATGTAATTATGGATTGAACCCATACTTGTCGCTGTGCTTCTGTCATTCCTCGTCCTCTAGTTAACCCCCCTGTAGATATGATGCTTCTCACCAAATATTCGTTACTACGAGGAACAACATGTAGACCTTTTTAGAAATTGCTGTACACGATCGGTGGAGACTTTTTAAGTTGTTGCATCTTTTAGAGGTGTACTTATCCTGTGTTTGTGTATAAATTGTGCCCTGGTGCTGCAATGTATGTCAGCATATCGTTTAGAACTAACAAACGTAGCTTCCAGTCCTTGGTACGCTCTGCTTGAAGGGGATTCTTTAAAATGTTGACCTTGGTCATGTACTGTACCCATAATGTACTAGTTCTGCTTTCCACCTTGTAGTTGTCCTCGATACATTCTATTTTACGACTTATATTTAGTAATATGAGACGTGGCTCATCATCCAAACATTGATCATCAACACCTTCATCAGACATTACCTTATTGTATATTTCTGCAGCACTGATCATTCGTGTCATCCCAGACAACAGATTCTGTATCATACTCGAGCGGCAGCTCCCTATTTGTCTCATCCTGTCCCTGACAGGTAGGAGTTATCCATCGACGTGGCAAAGGTATCTTAAAAGCCCCTGTTATTGTTCATATGTTCTAACTAGCATCTACCAAGATGTATCCTCTTCTTGCTCTTGATAAAGCCTTCCCACTAAGCATACGAATTACTGCGTTGCTGCTACATATCTGCTCCAAAATTCCTTTCTAACCAGAGTTCATCACGAGATGACCTAGACATTCCAGAAAGCTCATCTCGGTATGTAGACCACCAAGTAGGAGGATGACTTCTTTCAAATCATTTCCTTCGACTT
Source organism: Macrobrachium nipponense (assembly GCF_015104395.2). Classification (NCBI taxonomy): domain Eukaryota; kingdom Metazoa; phylum Arthropoda; class Malacostraca; order Decapoda; family Palaemonidae; genus Macrobrachium; species Macrobrachium nipponense. The sequence continues at coordinate 35,282,892 of NC_061108.1, forward strand.
CGTTTTCAATAATGCTCTAAGTCTTCCACCTCAACAGTTGATCGAATGTTACGATTGGTGTGCAACTGTTCCTACTTGCTTGGTCATTCAGAAAGAGAAGAGAAGAATACATGCAAGACATATTTGATGGTTCTGGATCAATAATGGTCAAGAATACAATAGATGTCCTACCTGGGTAACAAATAAAATGAAACTGTATGGCTTATGATGAAGAAAAAGACCTCATCAAACGTATCAAATGCTTTTCTCAAGCTTATTACCGGCGAGAACGTTTTAGAATGGCTTAGAATAACGTTCCTGGTTCTAAAATCTTTCTAGTTGATATATACTTGAAGTTAATCGGAGCAATATATGCATTTTACAGATTTCGAGAGCAAATCCAAGATGGTGGCTTTCCTATACTTAGATTTTCTAAACTTGATATGTTGCTGGGGACATTATTCCAAATCTAAAAAAAAAAACATTACTTTATTTCTTTCACAATTAGTTTGATGTTTAACCTTTTGTTCAACTAAAATGACTGGCCTATACTTGGATATTGTCCATGCAAGACTGCAATGAAACCAGATTTTTAATGAGCGAAAAAGGCATATTTTCATCACGTTTAAAGAAGACTCAGCCCCTTACCCCTCCTCCTCAGACATAAATCATACAGTTTAATGTGAATGATTGGGGTCAGGTGAAACATTCTCATCGATGGCTATTTATTCTAATGTCTGCGAATATTAAAACGAGCACCGGAATTTCTTGTCCGTATTCATTAAGAATCGCGAGATCACTGTCGTTTGAATTATCATCAGTTGTCACTCACAGACACTGGTTAAGTGTAGTCTACTTGGATTTGCAAAGCAGGTTTCTCATTCCCTTTGTTAAGTAATGCCTTTTGAAACTGTACAGATATTTTAAATAATTGTCACAGCTACGAGTACAATATAAAGAGCGATTGAACTAATGTATACTATGATCATTTGGGATGTTTATAGCATTAAAACAGTTATTAAAAAAAATGTAACTTGGTAGAAGCAGAATTATATAATTGTATATATGATATATATATATATATATATATATATATATATATATATATATATATATAATATATATATATATATATATATATATATATATATATATATATATATATATATATATATATATATACTATACACACACAGTGCAAATAATTCTGCTTCGACCAAGTTTGCACACACACAAACACACACGCGCGTGCGCACACGCACACACACATATCCTACATATATATATATATATATATATCTATATATATATATATATATATATATATATATATATTTATTTAAAAGTCAGTCGTATTAGCCGTGGTAGGTGCAAGTGCATCTATTTAAAAAAAAAGTTATGGGCCAGCAGTACACTTAATTTCAGACATAATAAAGTTTTATGTTTTTATTTACTTTTTTTTTAGCCAGAGCACATTAAACTCCAACAGTTTTATGATATATTATCGGCAACTGTAATTCTTCTCAGGAAAAAAGGGCATACGTTCACACCCATTTTCCCCCGACCTAAAGGCGGTTTAATCACTTTCATTTATCATCCTTGGTAACGAAGCTTCGAAAGCGTAAAATGATCTGTCTGTTTTGGTATAGAAAGATTTATGGCCGTTATTAACAGTTTGGAAAGCAATGATATATATATATATATATATATATATATATATATATATATATATATATATATATATATATATATATAATATAAATACACACACACACACACACATATATATATATATATAGTATATATATATATATATATATATATATATATATATATATATATATATATATGTGTGTGTGTGTGTGTGTGTGTCTGTGTCTGTGTGTGTATACACACACACGCGCACACACACACACATATATATATATATATACATTAATGCATATGATACTGTATTTTTCCAAATACATAAAGGTTAATAACAGGGAGCTTTCGATCGTTTGCACTATGGTCCTTTTCAGCCAACTGCATAAAAATGCTTGTTATTCTTAAAAGACAAATTGAAAACCAGGAAACCATCGAACAACTTTTGTCGTGAATGTAACGTTCATATAATCGTTACAATTGTTAAAAAGATACCAGCGTTTGGCTTACAGGTTCAGTGAATCAACGTAGTAAGAGGAATGAAAAGAAAAGGATTGTTTTTAACTGTTTGCCATACAAAAAAGATGATCATGTATAATAGGATGAACTAGATAATCAGCAAGAAAGTAAAATAAGGGTGTTGGAGGTATTATGTAATTTGAAAGGGAAAACTAGTAAATATCTCAGAGAGTAAAAGAAAGGGCTTCAAAAAAAATACAGGTTCGTGAGCAAATGTAGAGATGCTGTCAGAGGAGAATACAGTCTGGTGTTAAGTGATTATCAAATTAAAGAGTTGTTCAGTGTAGAGGCTACAAAAGAGTTGGATGTGAACGAACTAAAACTAAGATTGCTTGCAGCTAACATCAGAAGAATTATAAACGCCAACGTGACATTAAGATGCTAAAGAGCACGTACACTATAATTGATTATTAACGGCTTGGAGTTGTTGAGATTTGACGTGGTATGTTGTGATTCTTGGAAGATGGTGTCTTACCTACGAAATGGTGGAAAACACAGAAATTGTCAGGAATCAGATGAATTGCAAAGAAACTGGACAAAGCCGGGAATAATTCAAGGCTAAAGTAAAGTCTGTTTCCAGCTGTCACTTACCTGGAGAGACCATTTTGCCTTCGAAGTAAATCCACTGTGGTCGATTTTGGCCCACAACATCGTGAATTTACTGAATGGCTATTACAGATAATTTCTTACTCCACGACTATCCAGATGGTACAGAGCCTTTTTTAGTTTAATTATTTTAATTTTAGTTTATTATATGCAATTTGTTTTAGCCTTAATGACATATAATTTTGTCCTCATTTGGAGCGATTGTTCCCTTGAAATTAGGCTAATTACTTAACGACAATAATAGATAATATATATATATATATATATATATATATATATATATATATATATATATATATATGTATGTATGTATGTATGTTTGTGTGTATGTTCAAGCATAACTCTGAAACGCTTTGAGCAATTTCAACCAAACTTGGTATACATGTAACTTACTCTCTAGAAAAGAATAATGTCAGCAGTAAGACATCACTAGCACCAAAGGGAATGGGGTGGTGGGAAGGGCTTCTTTGAAATGTGGCTGGTTCTGCCCATAGACTTAGTAACTAAATAAACTGTCGGTTTATCATACCTCATTTTGGTATACATGTGGCTTACTGTTTGGAAAAGAATGCTGTGGGGGTGTGACATTACTGACACCAAAGGCGTGGGATGGGAAGGTGACATGTAAAAATAACCAAAAATGAAAGATGTTAGTGTCTAATCCTTAGTTTTCAAGGTTGCTGAGATTAATAGGGACACTCCTGATGCCCTTTAAGTGAGAATACAGCCCCAATAGGAAGGGAGGTGGTAAAAAGGGGTGAAATATAAAATGTAAAAAATGCTGAGCAATGTAATTGAAGCAAAAATCTTAACAGGAAAAGAGAGAGAGTGAGGGAGAGAAAGAGTGAGAAGGAGAGTAGAGAGAGTGTTAGGGAGGAGAAAGAGGGAAAGATTAAGAGAGAGAGAGAGAGAGAGAGAGAGAGAGAGAGAGAGAGAGAGAGAGAGAGTATCCGTTGTCATTCAGAGTTTTCCTGGGCAGCGCTGTGTTGGTCAACTAGTATATGTGATATATATATATATATATATATATATATATATATATATATATATATATATATATATATCTATATATATATATATATATATATATATATGATATATATGTAGTATATATGGAGGGAAGACTGTAGTGTTTGTAGACAGGGAAGGGTCTTGTTATTAAATTATTTGTAAAAATAATTGGGTTAGCTTAGAAAAAAGAAAAACTGTTACGTGGATTTCAGCATTTGTGGGATGGAACCTGTTTTATTTTGCTTCAAGGGTATTAAAACATCGTCATTCCCCCTTCCCCTTTTCTTTATTTAATTTTTTATTTTAGGTTATTTATTCTTATTTCAACAGAAAGATTGAACTGGAACGTTTACTTTTCATTTCCGAATTGGGCTCGGACAAAAAGTTGCAAATGGTAGCCGGGAGTAATGGAAAAAATTAAATTGCTTTCGTTGAAAAAATACTAAAACGTAAGCACTTTCAATAAAACAATAAAAAAACATTGCTTGAGGCCTTTGGACCGCCCCGTTTCTCTTTTGCTTTTTTGAGAAATATCGTTATTTGATTGACGGCTTATATCTTCTTTTATATATATATATCGATTTTTTTGTCAGTGAAAGTAGAATTTATTTTCTGTCCGTTGTTGTATATTGTTGCTTTATCATGAATTACTAAAAGTATGTATGTGTAATATTGAAAACATTATTTATATATAAATATATATATAATATATTATATATATATATATATATATATATAGATATATATGTGTGTGTGTATATATATATATATAATACATATATATATATATATATTTATATATTCGAATAAATCTGTGTATATAATTCCCGATTTACCATCTGCTTTAGTTCTTAATTTATTTGGTTATTATTCGAGACAATCTCGCCTTAACGCTTTTGTTAATGTCATTTCATCATCATCTTATAATAATATATATATATATATATATATATATATATATTATATATATATATATATATTTATATATATATAAAGGATAAGCCACGTTCCACTTTCGTGATTGTGAGTTATACATTATATATATATATATATATATATATATATATATATATATATATATATATATATATATATACGTGTGTATATATATATATATATATATATATATATATATATATATATATATATATATATGTAAGGCCTAGGGTTTTGATTAATAATATATGTCCATGTGTTCTCTGTGACCTATGGAATGTGGAGAACAGTGAGAAGCAACGACCTGAGAGTAGCTGATGAATGAGTATTCTGGGGATGGCGTGAGATAAAAGTGCTTAGTTCGACAAGTCAATGTACTGAGTTTATTAACTCTTCTCAAAGTGCCTTTGTGAAACTGGATGCAACTAGAATTGCGAGGCGCTAACGAAGTGTGCGTTCGTATGTGCGTGTGCACCTCTTTCTGTTAAAAGAGTGTCATACACAAGTATATGGAGGATTTTGACAGAGGATCTTAGAGACACAGGCAAGATGCCGTGGCATTCGCCGGGAGTTTTTTATTAACTATGTTTAAGTGTTCCGGCTGCTTGGGTGAGTGTTGAAGTGTTTTAGCCGAAGACTGGCTTGTTGTCTGTTTGACATTTTTAAGAATATCTGATCTTTAGATTTTGTTGCTAAACTTATGTGTACTTACCGGGATGTTTGTTTCTGTATCTTTGAAACAGACGAATTCTGGAATGGAGAGTTCCAGATGGGTGTAGACTTTTTGGTGACTAACGGTGGACGGAGTTTTTGAGTTAGTCTGTAAGACTGGATTACTTGATTGATTGATTTATTTATTCGTTGTTAATAAACGTTAATGTTATGATGCGACTCTCTCATTTTCATTACCTGTTAGAATGGAGAGAAAGAGGTGGAGAGAGAGAGAGGTGTCGGTGCTAGAGAGAGAGAGAGAGATTCCTTGGAGAGAGAGAGAGAGAGAGAGAGAGAGGATTGCCAAGAGAGAGAGGGAGGAGGGCTGTGTGTAATGCTTGTGTGTGGGTTTGCCTTCCGTTTCGTGTCAACACCGCTTACCTAATGAATAATGGGGGGGTGGGGGGCAGGGCGGTGAAAAAAGGGTATGAAAGTTTTTTTTTCTTTTTTATGCCTAGGAACGCCAATGTAGAGATATGGGTGACCAGTTAGGGGTTATGACTTAGCGATAGTTTTCGAACAACAAGCCTTTGTGGGATTGTGGAAAATCGTTAAACTGTCAGTTTTCAGTTACTTAGTGAGAAAAAATGAGAAAATAGCTATCTGTTAACTGTGCTAAAGGGGGGAAGGTGGATTTTTATTGGAACTCAGCATTTTTTCCCAGGGAGTCAGCCTAGAAGCAGTGGGCTCACCCAGTATGACTTTTGCTTGTGCAATGAACGAGTGCATCCCGAGATGGCTGTGAGGGTGTTGTTATTAGTGCATATATCACTGCCGTGCATTACGAGAATTCAGAGTTTTTTTTTTTCCCATTATGGAGTGGTGAGTGTTAAAAACTATTGTTTATCAAAGGGAGAGGGTTTTTGTTTAAATATTTCAGGGTTATGGGATTGGTTCAAGAGGTCAAAAATTTTTCTTGTCTTTGCCCCATAGTGACGTGTTTTCTTTATTTGCACGTGTTTATAATAGACGTATTCGTCTTTGTTTTAAACACATAAGAGTGTATAGAGATGTGTTTTTGCATGTGAACTGTGCTTAGATAAGCATACTTGGCTTAGAGACAGAGCGGCCACAATTTTACGGGCTCAGCACTTTCTGCTTACCACGCAGAGAGGCGCGTTGCATTGTGGGTACTGCATACCTCGAGGGAGGGCATTGCGAGATGGGTACTAGTGTATACCTTGGGAGGGGGTCCTCAGACACTGTTCAAGGGGAGATGGGGGTACTACTGGTCTGCCTCGGGGGAGTGTCAATGCTCATGGGGGGGAGAAATTTTTTTTTCTCAGTGTGGGTGAACTCCCCCTTTTCCTTTTTTTTCTTTGTGTTGGGGTATGGATTTGCCCTTTACATTGGATGCTAAGACATCAGCTGATTGATTAGTTGATGAAGTGAAATGCCCGTAGAGTCTTTTTTTTTAGAAAAGAGATATTTTTTTCTTTCTTGGAGGAAGAGAAAAGGAAATAAAAAGAGATTTTTCTTTTCCGTGAATGCGGGGAAAAGTAGTTAACATGCACAGGATGTGTTATATGTTTTCTTTGTGCCTTGAAAGACACAAATATAAGGGGGATACACAGATTATTTTTTTTATTGTGTTAGAGAGATTACTTTGAAAATGGTGCCGAGTGGTGATGTATGGTGTTGCATCTGGAGAAATTGTATGTCCTGAGGTTCAGCAATACTGTTGTAAGCTATTCGAATTTCACCCTTACTTGAGATCTTTGCAAGAGAATTATTGCTATGGAGAGTTATTATTATTGTTATTATTAATAATTGTTATACTTGAGATGTATCACGGGAGGGTTGCTTAAGTATAATTATCATTACGGGAGACATACTTTACGAGAGATTTGAGATATTTCATGGGAGATTATTCTATAATTATTACAGATAATTATTCATGGATAATTATTACAATGAATTAATGGGAGAAGTCTTGTCTTAATTATTTGTTGAGTTTTTGTAACTTTGGAGAATATTTCAGTGATTCACTGGGGATGTGTTTTGCTGAATCTTGATGAATCTGACTGAATCTTGGTGAATTGTGTTGAATCTTGCTGAACTTTTGCTGAATTTTTTGCTGAATTCCTTGGAGAATGGACAAGCATTGACATTGGTGATATTTTTTTTTTGTACTGATACTGATGATTTTGATGATAGCAATTTTTTTGGTGATTTTGTGATAATGATATTTCTGATACTGATTTTTTTTATATACTAATACGTGGGCGTTTTAATGCTATCAAGGGTGGTAAAATCTTTTTTGATTTTGGGAGGAACTAACAACACATTATTTTAGTTTGTTTTCCTTTTTTTATGAGTTCAGCAGATAATTGCTTGACATCTAGTGAGTTACGGGAGATAGTGAACAAGGCCGTTGATTTTTCTTTTCTCCTTTTTTGGAAGTTAGCCATCGCTGACACAAGTTTTTTTACCAAGGGTGAATTTGAATTTGTTTTTTCTCTCCAATTGGTGTGAATATTTTTTAATATCTCAGTTCGTGACTTAGAGTCATTGTTCGGGAACGTGTTCGTGTTTTAGCTATTTGATGCTATAGAGAAATATATGGGAGAATTTTTCTCGCATGTTTTGAATGCATACGTAATGGCACTACATTTTTTCTCTGGATATTTGTGTTCCAGAAATTGTGAGTTTTCTTGCACAATACATTTGTTGTATTTGTGACAACTTTGTGAGAGATAGGAAACTTGGTTAAGTTTTCTAGTGACTTATGTCGTAGTGCATATGGAGAAGTCTTGGCTAAGACACTGTGAATTTGGAGTTCTGTTATAATGAGTTGTGGCACATGGGTGATTTTTTCTAGAATTTTCTAGACAGTTATATTTGCCGAGTTTTTGCCCTTTTTTTAGCAATTATGCTAAATGGAGTGAGTTTTATAGTTTTTTACTATAACATTGAGTTATTCTCTGGAGAATTGGAGTTATAATTGAGATATATTTGGAGTTATAATTGGAGGTATATATTATTTTGGAGTTATGATTTGAGATATAATATATTGGAGATGTATTTTTGGCCATTTTTGATATTTGCCAATGTGATGAGAGCTATGTTTAGTTCAATTATTTTGCAGCCATCTTTGTTGCAAATGGAGACACATATTTGGAGATTATGGGGCAATATTTGTGAGTGTGTGAGTTAGTTGCCTTGAGTGCACATTTTTTGGAGATATATTTTTTGGAGCCTTGTTTTGTTCCACATGGAGTATTGGGGAAATAGAGGTAAATATTTTGTATTTGCCGAAATAGAGATGATTATTCTCTATTCCTGGAGTGGTGTTTTTTTTATTGACATGTGGCTATTGGAGAAATAAGAGAGAAATATAAGGGTGTTTTTATAACCGGAGTGGTGTTATTATTAATATGGTGAAATATATGGAGTTGGAATTAATCTTTGGCGGGTGACCCTCTTTTTGTGGTTATGGGAGTTTTTTTTCGAGCCAAGAGGAGATTTCTGTGGTTCTTTCTCTTTGGTTTCGTGACTATTTAGAGGCGAGTGTCATTACTGCATTACGAGTCCTATGGAAATGTGTGCATTTTTTATGTTCACAAGTGTATTATTCTTGGAGGCATATGATTTGGGGCAGAGTCATGGTGAGAGGATAAGTCTTCGAGACAAATCTTTGAACACATTAGTCATATCCTGGAGTTAATTCTGTGAAATGTGTCTGTTAGACCTTTTTCTAGAGAATCATGAGTTTCCAAACTTATGTGTCTGACTAGACAATTTTTATGCTGATGTTAGAGCATACGTCCGCAGGCGATTTTTCTGCTGACAAGCGATGTGATGAGCCGTGTGCTGACTTTTTTCCTCTGATGATGATAGATCAGAATTTTCGCAATATCTGGAAATGTTGACAATAGCATTTCACGAAAGCGCATGTGTAAGAGTTTGCTTTCTGGCAAATTCCATAACTTTACATGGAGCATTTCTTGGGAAAAACGCGGGAGTTATGCATATTATACATGTATTATGTATTTTGTGATTGGGGAAACCTACTTGTGATTATCTTTTTTTTATTTTTCTTCCTTTTCCTACGAGAGATGTAATTTGGGGATCGAGTTTTAAATGGCATTCCTTTTTACCGGGAGATGTAATTTTTTTGGGAGTTGTTACTTATGTAAATGGGAGTTTGACATTAAGTCTCATTGTGATTAATTATTGAGCAGTAAAGGGGTTTTTTGCTGTTAAACATTGGAGAATTTTTTTCTGATTTTGTGGGTTGTTCAAATATCAGAGCTTGAGAGAACATTTTTTTGGGTCTGGGTGTGTTACGTGATTCTTTTTTTTTTCCTTGGGCTCATTATGATTTTTTCTTTTTTTTTACTTGTGAGCACATTCGAGTTTGAAATGTGAGTACAGAAGTCCGTGGAGTTGCTGTGATTTCTAAGTTGTGTGTGTGCTGATGTGTGAGTTTGGAGAATTGAGTTGGAGAACTTGATGTTTTTTTCTTTGAGAGTTATGATAATGACTTATGATCTGGTAGTCATATTAAAGGGAGTTAATTGGGAGACGTTCAGTTAGTATTTCTGACTTTTTGAGATCATTGTTTGATAGAAGTAGTATGTCTGGGTTAGTTTTCTTAGATTGACCAAAGACTTGACTGACATACTAACACACACCAAAAATTCGTTTCCCGACGCCAGCAAGACGTCAACCAGCCGTGTGCAGAGAGGTTGCTGTTATTTTACCCCAGGGTGATTACAAGAATTTCCATGATGGTGATTACAAGAGTTTCCACGTGGGTGATCGCGAGAATTCTACAGCGTGTCTTTTGGGGATCTGCAGAAGCCGTGAGAAGTCTTCTACAATGAGGGAGGCATTCCGTCTTCCTACAGCTTCCTACAGTCTACTGTCTGTGAATCTAGTTGCAGACAAGCGAAGAGGGATATTCAAGAAATGCAGAAAAAATGAGAGAAAAATTCTAGTGTTATTGGGAGATATAAGAGTAACAGACTTTATTTTATAATGCCAGAGACGTGCAGTTTTTACTTGTATTTTATTTTAAGCCGGCCAGTGTGTTTTGTATTATAAGCAATTTTGCTAGGCGGGGGCTAGCATGGGGTGGCCGAGCTATGTAAGGCCTAGGGTTTTTGATTAATAATATATTGTCCATGCGTTCTCTGTGACCTATGGAATGTGGAGAACAGTGAGAAGCAACGACCTGAGAGTAGCTGATGAATGAGTATTCTGGGGATGGCGTGAGATAAAAGTGCTTAGTTCGACAAGTCAATGTACTGAGTTTTTATTAACTCTTTCTCAAAAGTTGCCTTTGTGAAAACTGGATGCAAACTAGAATTGCGAGGCGCTAACGAAGTGTGCGTTCGTATGTGCGTGTGCACCTCTTTCTGTTAAAAGAGTGTCATACACAAGTATATGGAGGATTTTGACAGAGGATCTTAGAGACACAGGCAAGATGCCGTGGCATTCGCCGGGAGTTTTTTATTAACTATGTTTAAGTGTTCCGGCTGCTTGGGTGAGTGTTGAAGTGTTTTAGCCGAAGACTGGCTTGTTGTCTGTTTGACATTTTTAAGAATATCTGATCTTTAGATTTTGTTGCTAAACTTATGTGTACTTACCGGGATGTGTTCTGTATCTTTGAAACAGACGATTCTGGAATGGAGAGACAAAGAGTTCCCAGATGGGTGTAGACTTTTTGGTGACTAACGGTGACGGGGTTTTTGAGTTAGTCTGTAAGACTGGATTACTTGATTGATTGATTTATTTATTCGTTGTTAATAAACGTTAGTGTTATGATGCGACTCTCTCATTTTCATTACCTGTTAGAATGGAGAGAAAGAGGTGGAGAGAGAGAGAGGTGTCGGTGCTAGAGAGAGAGAGAGAGATTCCTTGGAGAGAGAGAGAGAGAGAGAGAGAGAGAGAGAGAGAGAGAGAGAGAGGGATTGCCGCCGAGAGAGAGAGGAGGAGGAAAGGTTTGCTGTGTGTAATGCTGTGTGTGGGTTTGTTCTTCCGTTTCGTGTCACACGCTTACCTAATGAATAATGGGGGGGGGGGGGGGGGGGGGGGGGCAGGCGGTGAAAGGGGAAAGGGTATGAAAAGTTTTTTTTTTTTTCTTTTTTATGCCTAGGAAACGCCAATGTAGAGATATGGGTGACCAGTTAGGGGTTAATGACTTAGCGATAGTTTTGCGAACAACAAGCCTTTGTGGGATTGTGGAAAATCGTTAAACTGTCAGTTTTCAGTTACTTAGTGAGAAAAAATGAGAAAATAGCTATCTGTTAACTGTGCTAAAGGGAGGGAAGGATTTTATTGGACTCAGCATTTTTCCCAGGGAGTCAGCCTAGAAGCAGTGGGCGCACCCAGTATGACTTTTGCTTGTGCAATGACGAGTGCATCCCGAGATGGCCGTGAGGGTGTTGTTATTAGTGCATATATCACTGCCGTGCATTACGAGAATTCAGAGTTTTTTTTTTTTCCCATTATGGAGTGGTGAGTGTTAAAACTATTGTTTATCAAAGGGAGAGGGTTTTTGTTTAAATATTTCAGGGTTATGGGATTGGTTCAAGAGGTCAAAAATTTTTCTTGTCTTTGCCCCATAGTGACGTGTTTTCTTTATTTGCACGTGTTTATAATAGACGTATTCGTCTTTGTTTTAAACACATAAGAGTGTATAGAGATGTGTTTTTGCATGTGAACTGTGCTTAGATAAGCATACTTGGCTTAGAGACAGAGCGGCCACAATTTTACGGGCTCAGCACTTTCTGCTTACCACGCAGAGAGGCGCGTTGCATTGTGGGTACTGCATACCTCGAGGGAGGGCATTGCGAGATGGGTACTAGTGTATACCTTGGGAGGGGGTCCTCAGACACTGTTCAAGGGGAGATGGGGGTACTACTGGTCTGCCTCGGGGGAGTGTCAATGCTCATCGGGGGGAGAAAATTTTTTTTTCTCAGTGTGGGTGAACTCCCCCTTTTCCTTTTTTTTCTTTGTGTTGGGGTATGGATTTGCCCTTTACATTGGATGCTAAGACATCAGCTGATTGATTAGTTGATGAAGTGAAATGTCCGTAGAGTCTTTTTTTTTTAGAAAAGAGATATTTTTTTCTTTCTTTGGAGGAAGAGAAAAGGAAAATAAAAAGAGATTTTTCTTTTCGTGATGCGGGGAAAGTAGTTAACATGCACAGGATGTGTTATATGTTTTCTTTGTGCCTTGAAAGACACCAAATATAAGGGGGCTACAGATTATTATTTTTTTTAGTTGTGTTAGAGAGATTACTTTGAAAATGGTGCCGAGTGGTGATGTATGGTGTTGCATCTGGAGAAATTGTATGTCCTGAGGTTCAGCAATACTGTTGTAAGCTATTCGAATTTCACCCTTACTTGAGATCTTTGCCAAGAGAAGTTATTGCTATGGAGAGTTATTATTATTGTTATTTATTAATAATTGTTATACTTGAGATGTATCACGGGAGGGTTGCTTAGTATAATTATCATTACGGGAGACATACTTTACGAGAGATTTGAGATATTTCATGGGAGATTATTCTATAATTATTACAGATAATTATTCATGGATAATTATTACAATGAATTAATGGGAGAAGTCTTGTCTTAATTATTTGTTGAGTTTTTGTAACTTTGGAGAATATTTCAGTGATTCACTGGGGATGTGTTTTGCTGAATCTTGATGAATCTGACTGAATCTTGGTGAATTGTGTTGAATCTTGCTGAACTTTTGCTGAATTTTTTTGCTGAATTCCTTTGGAGAATGGACAAGCATTGACATTGGTGATATTTTTTTTTTGTACTGATACTGATGATTTTGATGATAGCAATTTTTTTGGTGATTTTGTGATAATGATATTTCTGATACTGATTTTTTTTATATACTAATACGTGGGCGTTTTAATGCTATCAAGGGTGGTAAAATCTTTTTTGATTTTGGGAGGAACTAACAACACATTATTTTAGTTTGTCGGGAGTTTTTTATTAACTATGTTTAAGTGTTCCGGCTGCTTGGGTGAGTGTTGAAGTGTTTTAGCCGAAGACTGGCTTGTTGTCTGTTTGACATTTTTTAAGAATATCTGATCAGATTTTGTTGCTAAACTTATGTGTACTTACCGGGATGTGTTCTGTATCTTTGAAACAGACGATTCTGGAATGGAGAGACAAAGAGTTCCCAGATGGGTGTAGACTTTTTGGTGACTAACGGTGACGGGGTTTTTGAGTTAGTCTGTAAGACTGGATTACTTGATTGATTGATTTATTTATTCGTTGTTAATAAACGTTAGTGTTATGATGTGACTCTCTCATTTTCATTACCTGTTAGAATGGAGAGAAAGAGGTGGAGAGAGAAAGAGGTGTCGGTGCTAGAGAGAGAGAGAGAGATTCCTTGGAGAGAGAGAGAGAGAGAGAGAGAGAGAGAGAGAGAGAGAGAGAGAGAGAGAGAGAGAGAGATTGCCGAGAGAGAGAGAGAGAGGCTGTGTGTAATGCTGTGTGTGGGTTTGCCTTCCGTTTCGTGTCACATGCTTACCTAATGAATAATGGGGGGGAAGTAAGATACATATATATATATATATATATATATATATATATATATATATATATATATATATATATATATGATATGTATATATGTATGTATATATATATATATATATATATATTATATATATATATATATATATATATATATATATATATCTATATATATGTATATGTATATATATATATATATATATATATATATATATATATATATATATATATACGTGTATATATATATGTGTGTATATATAATATGTGTATATATACATGTGATATATATATATATATATATATATATATATATATATATGCATATAATTATATATATGCTATATATATATATATATATATAACAATATATATATTATATATATATATATATATATATATATATATGTATATATATGTATACATTCCATTTCCCTGAGCACTTCAGTCACCTCTCTTCGCAGGTCGTCGAGGCTTGGTAAATCATAATAGTTCGCTGTGCACGCTTCAACATGATCCTTCAAGATAATACCAATGTTTTCACACACATTAATGTCAGGGGAGCCATCTGGAAATTCAATTGACGAGAAGAAATCTATACCACTGTTTCGAAGCAGCTCCTGGTGTCTGAAGAGCCTTGAAACATGGTGCCTTATCAAGCAAAAATGAGACTTCTTCAACAGATAACTCATTTTCAGGATCTTTGAGGAATGGAAGTACTCCAAGAGTAAGCACAGTTTCTCTGAAGTATTTCCCATTCAAAGACTGTCCTTTTTCTTTGATGATCCATATTAACCATTTGGCTGTGAAACAGAGAAAAATTCCCAAACATTTAGAAAATTTCACAACTTGGCGATAGCGCATGTGATCGCTGATATCATCCAACTTTGCCGCCCAAATGATGTCATTTTTATGATTTGGCTTCCTGACTGTGTAAATGAAGAATTCATCTGATGCAGCAGCATAGAGAAAGTCAGCTTCATCCCAATCTTTAAGAAATGAACCACAAAACCATGCATGGTCTTCTCTCTGTTGCTGAGTGATGTTGGGCTTGCTGATAACATGAAATGGCTTGATACAGCACTATAACTTCTCTTCTTTCCCCTTTTTGTTTCTAGTTCAAGTGCCAATTTATGTAAAGACTTTCTTGGTCTACCCACTGTTTCAGCTATGATGTCTTTTGACTCCTGAGAAAGGACTTCAGGCCTTCCAAGATTCTCACTCCTTTCACGATGACAGTCATATGGATTTTTGTTCCAGTTTCTTTTAACAAAGAATTCATCTCTCTCTTAATGTATTTAGCTATCCAGGAACGTGAAATGAAGGATGCGCCAGCATCCCTGGCCTCTATGAAGGTTATAGCCTGGATTCGGTCAATTTGTCTGATTTCCTCAGAGTTGTTAGCCATGTTGTGTCTAACTCAGTCAATCAGTCTGATAATACAAGAAATGTAAAATGAAAAATAGCTTAATAGAAACTCAAGATAATGTACTTTGAGATAGGCTTTAGCAGAAAACTTCATAACTTTCCATTTGTTCTGTGGAGGGGGGTTCTAATTTCGAAACACCCTGTATATATATATGAATATATATATATATTATATATATATATATATATATATATATATATATATATGTGTGTGTGTGTGTGTGTGTGTGTGTGTGTGTGTGTGTTATGTGTATAACAACACACACATACGTACATGTATGTATATATATATATATATATATATATATATATATATATATATATATATATATATATCTATATATATATATATATATATATATTATATATGTATATATATAGTCACGATGACCTATAAGAGTAGGTGATGAATCATTCCACAAACAAATGAAGTGCACACACTAGGAAATATCAAATAACCAGAACCATAAGGAACTTAAACGAATAAAAAAAATATTCGAGAAAATACTTGTATATACAGGAAATAACATTAGTTCCCGTGGGATCATACACAGCTAATCTTACATCAATAAAACAATTCTTGTGATATATTCAAATCACAAGTGTAAATACTTCACGAACACTGTTTACGTATGTAGAACAAAATAACAGCACCATCACAGAAAACTAGAGAAGTATAAGGTCTCGTAGAGTGAAAGCGAAGAATACCGATCAAAGAAAAACCGAGGACGGAAGAAAGAAAAGAGAAATGGCAGTGGGTCTCAAATGGAAGGAAAAGATGCCTGGAAGTGGAGATGAAAAAAATTTATTTGAACGTCATAACAGCAATAACAAATATGGTTCGTATATATATAATAGTATATGTAATAGATATATATATATATATATATATATATATATATATATATATGTATATGTATATATATATATGTATATGTATATATATATATATATATATATATATATATATATATATATATATATATATATATATACATATACATATACATATTAGAGTACCAGGAGCAAGTCCTTAGGCATTGAGATCTCGAGCTTCATTCCCCTATTTGACAACTACTCATTTTGATTCCCATTTACAGCTAGGTCGACTGGTGTGTGGCCAGGTGGGGTCTTGCTAGCGCGGGCCTGTCTAAAATTGCTTCAGTAAATATCCAGCTTAAATCGAGCTTCCCATTCTGCGATTTTTTTTCTTGCCAATGAGTATTCTCGACTTTTTATCCTTGCATGCTTCATATATTACAATAACATGTAATAAAATATTCTATATTATTTGTGACAAATAATGGAAACATAAGAGAGAATCAAACAAAAACTTCTCTCAGTTTTCTTAAGAAGATGGAAAAAGAAACACAAAATTACTGAGTATAACTTGTTTGCTTGTAGGCATTTACATAGTATTTTACTCAACACTCGAGTACTTTCAGGTCCTGTCTGTGACCCTTTCTCAAACTTAGAAAGGACCACAGACAGGGCCAGAAAGTACTTGAGTGTTGAGTAAAATACTATGTAAATACTTACAAGTAAATAAATTATACACAGTAATTTTGTGGGTATCTTTTTCCATCATAGGAGAGAATATGAATAGGAATTCCCGTCTAGTGACAGAATGACGTTCAACAGTAAAAATGATTGTCTCACAGAATACAGTTTAATCTGCAATCTAACATTCGCAGTCACAATCATCACTATGTAATCTTGATGCACATATTCCTATTTCGTATATATACGTAGACTACGTTGTCGATTTGAATACTGTACAGCAGACCGAAAATGTGACAAATTTATTGAGAGCGAGAGCCACATTCTTTCCTGTCGTTGGTCAGAGGTAGAACGTGTGAAAAAGTCCAAAGTGAAAAGATCAGGAGAGAGAGAGAGAGAGAGAGAGAGAGAGAGAGAGAGAGAGAACCAAACTCGATTTCTATTGTCTGTACTGGGCTGCTTTCTTTCTATTGGGGTCGAGAACTGTCATTAATCGTGTGAAGTTTTGTCATCACGCTGTCGCTGGTCTTGAGGATATCAGAGCGTGTTGTAGGATTCTATGAATTCCTTTTCGTAAAGATGCCTGTTTTCATTTTTCATTTCAGCTGTGAATAGCTACAAAATAAAATACGAGAAAATTTTTAATGGCACATTGAGTCTATTATTTCAGTAGATGAAACCTATTCACATGGAACAAGCACATAGGGGCAATTGACTTGAAATTCAAGCTTCCAAAGAATTGGTTTCAACCTCCCACCGCAGACACCACACTACAGCAGTAACGATCATGATACAAAACCAGAGATTTCTCGTCGTCCTGGTGGTGACTCGAATCCGGTACATCTAAGTGGCATACCACGACACTAACCACTATACCAGCGGACCAGGGAAAGATCAGAACAGATAAAAGGATCAGTGAAGGGTTCAAGTTGCTCGGGATATTATACTTGGGGGAATCCATCTCTCCAAATGTACAAGGAAAGTTTTGTCTCACCGGATCACTGATTTTATTGCAGTTGATCAAAAAGTGTCTCAATGAAACTTGCTCTTTACGTCTCTCTCTCTCTCTCTCTCTCTCTCTCTCTCTCTCTCTCTCTCTCTCTCTCTCTCTCTCTCTCACACACACACACACACACAGTATACCCTTGAAGGTTGGTCAAGTACGCTCAAATGTGAACAATAATAACTTTTCACTAAATCTCTGCTGTGGTGAATTGTAAAAACGGTCAACTTCACTAATTTGTTTTCGCTGCCAACAAACACTCGTTAGCCCTTTACCATCACAGACCACAAATGCATTAGTACTGACTGCTGTCGGTTATGGGGAATTGGTTTCGAATTTAACATTTTATATTTATCAAATTCTTTAAACTAATATTGATTCAGCACTTGAAAACAAGTCGCAAATATGTCATATCCATATCACATTACACGGTATGCCAGGCACAAACTCTCTCTCTCTCTCTCTCTCTCTCTCTCTCTCTCTCTCTCTCTCTCTCTCTCTCTCTCTCTCTCTCGTAATTTATAGAAATGGAACGATAACTAATTTTTCTGCAATTCGTCAGCTGTTAAGATGATTATAGAAGATGATAATGAGAAATTAGGAAAGAGCCAAAGATAGAAAATTTTATGTATGTAGATTCCTTATGTTAGCTAACATAAGGAATGTCTTTTTTGACCCCAGACATTGAAGGGACACCCATTTAGAATAAAAAAAAATCTGGGCTATGAGCTAGACGGATTGCTTTCAAATGAGGTACAATTCACCACAATTTATTTAAGGAGGTCGAGCGTTGAGGGAAACCACAGATATTGTTGCGTTAGGACCTGCATGAAATTAAGTGCTGCATATTTGGTTCCATTATTTTTATTCCCAGGTCACTGGTTCAAGTACCTCCGTTCATATTCTCTTTCTTCCATCTTACTTTTCACCCTCTCCTAACAATTGATTCATAGTGCAACTGCGAGGTTTTCCTCTTGTTACACCGTTCAAACCTTTTTACTGTCAATTTCCGTGTAAGCGCTGAATGACCTTATAGGTCCCAGTTCTTGGCCTTTGGCCTAAATTCTATTACACAAAGTATTTTATGATGAGCCACACCTAGTGTCCATTGCAACCAGATCTTGCTTTTTTTAATTTTTTTTTTTTTTATCTTCAGTGTACCTTCATGAAGATATCCTGATAAAGACGTTGAATGCTTCAACTATACTACACGATGGTAGGATGATGTAATAAAATTACATATCATCTTCTCGTGTTGTTATTATTAGTTCTTAGCTAATGACAGGAGGCCAAGTCTAATAAAAAGAAATAAATAAAGAGACCTATTTTGAATGTCATGCGCTATATACCTCGCCATATCCCTTTTTGCATTTCAGTGGCGTTTATATTCCTAATTGTCAGTTGACAATCAACTTGCAATGCAGATAACAATGCCAACTTACAAAATAAAAGAATGAAAGGAACAAAGAGAAGTTTTGTATAATATGAATTAAAATTAAAATATTCATTTAAGTAATTCATCAAGGGAATCAAAACTATGGTGTAGGAATAAAATGTCAAAAAGAAATAACATTCTAAAAAGAATAGCCATTAGTTAAAAGGTATGAAAGGCTTTTGGAAGTGGACAGAATGACCTCGTGACGCGTTCAATCAAGACGTATTGGCAGTGTGGGTGATAGCCTCAGTTTCTTTATGACAATACATTGGTAAGAAGTTGAAACCCACAATAATGTATCTGATACTGTATTTTTCCAAAATACAAAAAGGTTAAAAACAGGGAGCTTTCAACCGTTTGCAGAACGGACTTCTTCTGCTAATTGAATAAAAATGCCTTAAAAGACTTTTTTTTTCGACAGTCCAAGAAACCATCGAACAACTTCGTCGTGAATATAGCGGTCATGTAATGGTTTTTTCACCGCCTCTGTAAGCCAAACGGCTATCTTTCGATCATATGGTGCTCATTCCTAGTGACTGGGTGATTCTTGGGTGGCGACCGAATGAGCACCATACGATCAAGGGACGGCCGTTAAGATCATCCCGACGTCTGGCTTTTACAGAGGTGATGAAACAGCCATTACATGACTGCCATATTCACGACAAAGAATTTGTTTTCAATTTGTCTTTTAAGAAAAACAAGCATTTTTATTCAGTTGGCTGAAGAGGACCGTTGTGCTAACGGTCGAAAGCTCCCAGATTTTAATCTTTTCGTATTTTGAAAAAATAGAGTATCATATGTTGTGGCTTTTAACTCATTATCTCCGGTCACGGCATAGTGCTGCACCATAGATAGTACACTGGAAGAAGTTGGGTCTAAAGAAATCCACCTGACAGGGCTTAAATTCTGATCAATATCTTTTAAAGATCACCAACGCACTGAATGTAATTTTCCTTAGAAGGTTAGGGCTTTGTAGCTAATGCCATCTAGGAAGTATTATGCATACAATAATTTACGCGCTATCTGAATGATATGACACACACTGTTATCAAAAGGTTTCGGCTGTAACATACATTTAACTACACAAGTGCCTTTGGCTTGATCTCCTTGTTTTAACTAGAGAATTGACTCATAATTTATTTCTTACTATATGATGGTTAATTACCGGTAGGTTTGTTGCATGTGATTACAGAACTGGAGATTCTCTCTCCCTTTAATTATATTTATATATATATATATCTATATATATATATATATATATATATATATATATATATATATATATAATCAACGCACAGTCACGTGTGGTACAGAAATTTGGACTCACAAAAATCTCTCAATTGAAAGACTTAAACAAGACCTGTGGCCTGGTTGGCAGCAGTCTGGCTTTTCAGTTAGAGAGACCTGGGCTCGATCCTCATAGTAGATATATATATATATATATATATATATATATATATATATATATATATATATATATATACATACACGCATTAAGCTACAAAATATCGTTCAATATCCAATTCGTTCCACCTCGGAAATAATACCGAAGGGGAATTCTAATCGATTAGTGGTTCGCCACCTCACAGGGTCGAACTGCCGAACACTGAGAACTAACGATTGATGCGATTGAAAGACGTAGTACCTACTTTATGAATGAATTTATTCACCAAGTCGTGATTTTACGCACACAAACATTACGCTACAAATGTTTAATATCCTGTGAGGTGACGAGCCTTATATCAATTATAATTCCCGTTTGGTATTATATCCTAGGCAGAGCGAATTGGATATTTTAACGTATTTATATAACTCACGGCGATGTGTATATATATATATATATATATATATATATATATATATATATATATATATATATATAATACACAAACAGACACACACACACACACACACACAACTATATATATATATATATATATATATATATATATATATATATATATAATACACTAACACACACACATACACACACCACACACACACACACACACACACACATATATATATTATATATATATATATATATATATATATATATATATATAATAGTAGAATTGTTTGACTAATAAAATAATTTCTAAAGTAATTTTAAAGAAATGAACGCCCTCAGCTCCAGAAATCGTTAGGAATTCCGTGCACTGCATTGGATTAATGAAATCCATTAAATAGAGTGGCTCTTAAGTGAAGAACTACCAACACAATTTAATTTTTGTGAGGTTTTTAACACGACTTCCTCCCCAAGTGGAATGAATGTCAATCTCTGGAGACTGGATAGTTTGGTTGCAAATTCAATTGCAGGCTTCTGGTGCATCATAAGGAAACTGACTGTCAGTTCTGTAACAGTTAGTGTTTCACTCAAGTTTAGCTGGGAAATAATAATTACGATGATCGTAATTATTATTTATTCTGTTGATGATCAAATCTCAATTTCATTTTGCATACACTGCTGGAACATTAAAAGAGAAACATTATTAGCATGCTGAATATTACTTAGAATTCTAGCAGTCCATGGTAAAATATTACGTAAATTTAATCTCTGAATTTGTATATTTTGAAAAGGCCAACCAGATTTTGTGTTTCCGTTTTCTTAGTACAATTCTATTTCAAATCAAGAATAACTAAACAAGAATAATTAAGTTCGAGAGTTTGCATTAAATGATTTTTCACAATTTTGGTCGTTCAGTGATGGGGATTATTGCTTTACATGAATGTAATAATTTTCTGTAAGCTGTAAACTACGTGTTGCAAGTGTGTGTGTGTGTGTGTGTGTGTGTTTGTGTGCGTGTGTTCTCTTAAGCATCGTCCTTTTGTAATGTTTGTAATTGATCTTATAATCAATGTAACATGTAGTAGTAATTATACATAATAACGTACATCTATAACGACTATAATTGCTAAATTGTGTATCTGTAACATTATATAACAGTGGAGTAAATAACACGTATCAAACTAGATTGATATTCACAGTATTTTGTTTTATGTTTGTTATCCTGAATCACCTAACCAAATAAAGTTGTATGGAAATCGTTAGACATTAATTAGAAAAAATTCATTTTACTTATTCCGAACTCGTAATATAAGTCTAGTTATCTCATGTAATTATGCAAAAGGCCAGGCGCGACTAATTTGCGCAAAGGCCAAAAGCACAAATTCGTATACGTATCTCCCTCATTTACCGTTACTACGTACATTAGTGAAGGGTCATTGCAGCGTCCCTCCGGCCCGTAGCTTCAACCTCTTTCATTCCCTCTACTGAACCTCAGTTCATATTCCCTTCCTTCCATCTGACTTTCCAACCTCTCCTTAGTTCCGATTTGGTAGTCCGAGTTCGCTTTCCCGCTCTGCCAATGCGGAATCAGAGGAATTTATTTCTGGTGATTAGAAATTCATTTCTCGATATAATGTGGTTCGGATCCCACAATAAGCTGTAGGTCCCGTTGCTAAGTGAACAATTGGTTCCTAGCCATGTATAAATATCTAATCCTTCGGGCCAGCCCAAGGAGAGCTGTGAATCAATCCAGTGGTCTGCTTGAGCTAAGATATATTTTTTTCACACCCTCTCCTAACAGTTGTTTCATAGTGCAAGTGCGAGGTTTTCCTCCTATCACACCTTTCAAACCTTTCTACCCTCAAATTTCCTTTCATCGCTGAGTGACCTCATAGGTTCCAGCGCTTGGCCTTTGACCTAAATCCTTTATTCCATTCCATTTACCGTTACTACGCAAAAGTCGAGAGTTCGGGGCTGTTTCGAAACATATTGCCAGCTCATTCATCAGACTTAAGCGACAGTTCATTGAGACTGTATGAGACAAGTGTACAGAGGACGAAGCCGGGAAATGAACCGGTCGTTATTTGAACGTCTCTGTAATGAATCGAAGCTCTTCAATCAAGATTTTATTAAATGCTCTCTGGTCATTTCACTTATTCTTTTTTCATAGGAGATAGATTTTCAGATGAGGGCAAGAGAATATACTTGAAACAAATGTAAAAAGAATAATGAGAGAGAGAGAGAGAGAGAGAGATTATGAGGGTCATAAAATGGTAGAACTTGAGATCTGCAAGAGATGCGATTGCTGTGATAGAACTAACTACCAGTTCAATCATGACTTAGTAGTTTCAACTCGATACTTCCTCAAAATACTCTCAACATTTGAATTCTCTTCTAATAACGAAAAGTAGTGCTGTGCTTGCAAACTGTCCTCTTCTCACATTCATGCAACAGGACGTGCAGATTGTTTTTCATAAAAACGTCCGAACCACGCTCGGGAAACCCGTATCGATAATAGGATTTTAGGCTGGAATATCCGAACGATCGATTCCTGCTATACTCCAGAAATGACGACTGAGTTTATCGAGGCCAAAAATCAATCATTCGCCAATATTTCCTTTGGGAGGATTCCCAACATGAAAAAAAGTATTGCATCCAGTTTCGTTGATCAATCTTACACAGAGGGAGTAGGGAACTCTTACGATTCCTATTCCTAAAATAGCGAAATTTACTATGAGCTATTTATAGACGATGGGAATCGACGTATTTTCCATACCTCATAAACCACTGACTAAAGGAGAGAGAGAGAGAGAGAGAGAGAGAGAGAGAGAGAGAGAGAGAGAGAGAGAGAGGGGGGGAGTTGTTTTTGAGAAGTGGGGAGTATAAATTCATCTTGGAGACAGGGAGAGTTGGACATGCCACATAAATTCTCTCTCTCTCTCTCTCTCTCTCTCTCTCTCTCTCTCTCATATTTTTCCGAGATTATATATATATATATATATATATATATATATATATATATATATATATATATAATATATATATATATTCCTAGAATGTACGATTGCTATAAGTCAATTGTAAGTAAAAAGAGCTAATCTGACGTGTAAAAGTAAAAAAGGTTCAATACTATTTGGTTAAACGTCTTACACTCCTGTCTTGAGCTAATTTCGAGAAGGATACCGACCAGATTCCTTCCCATAATAAAGGCTTTGATCACGAAGAAACTCTTATTATTACTTGCTCTAGCTATGACGGACCATGTATCTGTTTTGAAATAGTCTAAATATTGCCCCCTTGCAAGTGTTATTCTAAATCACCCATATTTACCCCAATATCATAATATCAATGTGTGGAAGTTCTGGTTAAAAACAATCATTGAATGTAAACGTTGGAAACATACCAACATTCATATACAGTATATATATATATATATATATATATATATAATATATATATATATATATATATATATAATATACTACATATATATATATAATATATAATATATATATATATATGTATGTATGTATGTATGTGGTGTATGTATGTATGTATGTATGTATGTACGTAATGTAGTATTTCTATTGAAGTTAATGTCATTGTTTGAATATACTATCCTTTTTATCAGGAATTTGAATCAGTCTTCTATACATCTTTTTTTTTCTCTTGGGGCAACCTTCTCAGGAATAAAGAAAAATGATTCAAGATTCCTTGCATTTACTTTCTCTAGGCAATGGACTGTATCCCCACCTCTCGTTGGCATCTTTAGGACTGGATTACAAACTGACTTAAAGGGGGTTTTTTTTTTTTTTTTTTTTGGGTTTTTCATTACTGCATACAGATGTTTAAATTTTTTTAAACATGAGTCATAAACCAATAATTTGCAGTCATATTTTAACCTCCTCAAGCAGTGATAAAAACCCTGTATGTCAATCCAATTGTAATCCAGTCCTGAAGACACTGCCAAGAGCTGGGGAAACGGTCGTCGACTAGAAAAAGAAAAATGAATGGAAAGAATCTTGAATCATTTTTTCTTATTCCTGAGAAGCTTGCTTGAGCAGAAAGAGCAGACTATAGAAAGTGTTTTGAAATAGGGACATTAACTTTAATAGAAATTGTATGAAAGAGAAAAATATTCCGATATATATATATATATATATATATATATATATATATATATATATATATATATATAGACGAGAGAGAGAGAGAGAGAGAGAGAGAGAGAGAGAGAGAGAGAGAGAGAGAGAGAGAGAGAGAGAGCTCCTTTTTTATTGCCAACAGTTTCGCCTTCCATCAGGCCTCTTCCGGGGAACTTTATTAACTAATCAGTTTAAGAAAAACATATACCGAACGTATGTTTACATTTGACTTCGACACATACATAAAACATAAACAAGTAAAACTGCGTAACGATGCTTACAACTGTTACAGGATAATATAAACTACAAATGGTCCTGGTACATTGTTTGTCCAACAGGAAGGGTTAACGGTCTAATGAGGCTAAATAGGTAATCAAGTGAAACCTAAGTCAATATATTACACAATTTAAACAGATTTTTCATAATATAGAAAAAGCGGGTTTGTCTTGAATAAACCTATGCTGCCAGTAAAGTGATTGTTTTCACTATATTGAAAACATGCCGTTTCTTTTAGATTTCTCTCTAGAAAATGATTGTTTCTGAACAAGATTCTTGCTTGAGACCACTGAATTTGCTAAACATTCTGTAGCATGTTTACTAATGGCACTATTTCTCTGATCAGTAGCGATATTATACTTGTGTTGTCCAATCCGATTATCAACAGATTTTGCTGTTTATCCAATTTAAGATTTATGGCAACCACAAGGAATTTTGTACAGTACCCCGTTGTTGTATATAAGGCTGTTTCTTATTAAAGTTCTGCCAATGCCATTGTGATATGAAAATATAACAGTCACATGTAGTGATTTAAGTGTGTGGATATTATGATCGAAGGCTGGCATGTATGACAAACAGTATTTTGCTATTAGAATGGCTATTTCCACTAGTGTAATAAACAGATAGATTATATGTATGGATTGGGTCTTAAGCACAATTTTACTTTACTTTATATATAGGAGTGTTTCTCGCTTGCCAAAAAATTGAATAATTTTATTTCACTGGTGGATTTAGAAATTCAACAATTCAATTAGTTTGCTACTGCTTGTCTTTGTCTCCGATAAAAACATCACCTCGTACTTACGGCACAACTCTGGAGATCAAGGAAATATGAGCTTAAGCCTCGAATATGTAAGTGAAGTACTCGACAATTTTTCCTACGGTAATGAGGAGTAGGCACAGGGTTCATTTCAATGTCTTCCGAAAAAATTAAAATTAACAGCAGGAAATTAAGAAAAATTCTAATAAAATAAAATCACAAAAACAACAATGGGAAAAACAACAGCAGCAAGCAATATAATCAACAACAATAGTATTTACGTTAATAACGTTCATTTAATTCAAAGGAGGAATAAACCTGACCATATGTCACTCATAATGCGCCAGAAACACCACTGGTCGACAGGGTGGAGTCGATGCACCTGAAAAAAAAAAAGAAAAAAAAAAAAAGCTCCAGGCTTGCCATGACTCGGGGAGGGCAGAAACTGTCAAAAGCTAAGACGGCAAAGAGTGGGTAAAGAAGAAGGCACTTTCCTGATAATCCACCATGCAACTTTTCCTTTCTCATCAACCTGTCCTACTCACTTTTCAAAAAAAAAAAAAAAAAAAAAAAAAAAAAAAAAAAACCAGGTAAGTGACAGAAAAGAGGATAAATGCCTGGTTGTACCGTCAGGCAAGGGAACTCCAACTCAAGAGTATGGAAGGCCACGTTACAATGGTTATGGCAAAGTCCAAGGTTGAAGAACAAGGTTTGTATTCAGAGTATCCTTCTCTAGAAGGGCTGCCAGCTAACGTAAAAGGGTCCCTTCCTCCTGCTGGTTTGGTTTCGGCGTATGCATCGCAAAATGTTGCTTGTCAAGCTAAAGAGTCTTCATCCTTAATTCGTATAGTTTTATATATATATATATATATATATATATATATATATATATATATATATATATATATATATATCTTAAACGGGTTTTTAAGACCAAATGATACTCGTTTAAACAAAACGAAACAAACTGCTAACAGGCAACTACACCTACCCTCGTTCCATTGCAGAATCTCTCAGGGCGTTGGCTGAAAATGCAAGCTAGGCAAATAAATCCCCGTAGATACAAAAATATACTTTTTATTTCCCAAATTAGCTAACATTAAAATGGAATAAAATAAATTCATAAAAATGGAATAAAACTCTGACCCATAAACGTTAAACTATTGTTTCCTCTCCAAATCATGTTTTAGTAAGTAACCCCTCTTATCTCATTATGTTTGACTAACCATAACATTTTAATAAGTCAATAAAAGTCTTAGAGAATCCATTTTTCTATATGGCGACTTTGAACCCATCTGAAATAAAGATACCACAATTATTACACCACTTTACCCATGAAAGTTAATCAAAATGAATGTGTACTGCACCACAGTTCTCTTTCCCCAGACCCAATAATTATTACTTCAAAAGTTAACTTTTTCAAAGTTCTTTCTTACGTTATTACCTTATTCGATGGGTCTGCAACACCTCTCAACACCTCATCCAGGGGTGTTCCGCACTCTGTCACAAGTAATCAATAAGGTCTCTCTCAACACCTATTCCCCATAACCAAAGTCTTATATCGTTCATTACGAACACACACGCGGACACGCCCTGTGTGGCACCCAGCAAACACGTGTGCTCCATGCCCAAGGCATGTGATTTCCGAGGCGTCATTGACCTCAAAGTGCTTTGGTCATCTTTTCTGGCTGTTTTTCATTTCAGCACGTTCGAGGAATCCAGGGCTTGTCTCTAACTGACTTGTCTCTAACTGACTTGTCTCTAACTGGAAAAAGCTGAGATTAACAATTCACCACCGTGCCTTTAAGATATATATATATATATATATACTATCTGCAGTATGACCCTCAAATATCAATTCAGGAATGCCGAAGACACATGGATGTTTTTTAAAAGATATATTCAATAAGAAACGTTTCGCACATGACTATGTGCATCATCAGTCTGAAAAATGCACAAAAATAATAACATTAAATACAAAAATACACCTGGATTCTTAAAATGACAATTAAAAACATTAAAAGACTAAAAAAAGCAAAGTAAAAAAAACAACTGCCTGTTACACCAACCTTCAGTACAAAGAAAGAAGATAGAATGACCAAAGAAAGAACAAGAACCTCCAAAGACGACTATGCCAGATATAGTTGAGCAGAGGAGCAGCCACTGTTTAACGATGGAACGAGTCTTTTAATATATAATGACTCTAAGGTCGTCAGATAATCTGCATCCTTAGAATACCCTATTATGGAAAAATGCTGCTTCTTGACCTCAATTTTACAATTGATAGCATGATTTTTTATATTTGAATGTTCTGGTCTGCTCAATCTTTGTCCCGTTCTAAAACTCAAACAAGTAAGACTGTAATAACGCATCTGCAACAACCTTTTCGTTGATCCAATATAAGTACCAGGACATCCTGGGCATGTAAACTTATAGACCACATTGGATCTCATGAAGGGATGCAGACGGTCCTTAAAGCCAAACAAGGAGCCAATTTTGCTGGGATTATTTGATAGCAATTTTAAATTAATGCACGGTATCTCAGTTTCAATAATTTGTTTCAGTTTATGTTGTCCGTCGTCTTTTAAACCATTGTTTTACAGAAGGTATGTAGATGATACCTTTGTTCTTTTTAAGTATCAGTGGCAGGCCACCCAGTTTTTAGATTTTATTAATGAGCAACACCCTAACATTAATTTTACTATGGAATTGGAGAGAGATAATTGTTTACCGTTTTTAGATGTTTTAATCACGAGAGCTAATTCTGTTTTTACTACTGCCGTTTACAGAAAGAACACTTATACAGGTCTTGCAAATAATTTCTACAGTGCTTGCCAAACTAGTTTTAAATTGAATACCATCTATACTTTAGTATCTAGGGCTCTTAGATACTCGTCCAGTTGGGCCATATTTCATAAAGAGATTGAATTTTAACTACTTTCTTTCAACAAAATTCATTTCCCAAAGATCTAGTTTTTAAAACCGTCAACAAACTTTTAATTAATCATTTTCATCCTGCCACACCGGTTTTAATGTTCCGAAAAAACTTATGTATGCTTCAATCCCTTATATTTTTAACTCCAAATTTTCGCATAAACTGAAACAAATTATTGAAACTGATGCACATAGTCATGTGCGAAACGTTTCTTATTGAATATATCTTTTAAAAAACATCCATGTGTCTTCGGCATTCCTGAATTGATATATATATATATATATATATATATATATATATATTATATATATATATATATACATATATATACACATATATATATATGTATATATATACATATATATATATATATATATATATATATATATATATATATATAGATATATGACTGGTAAAAATATTCTGTTACAACAGAATTCCATCTAATAAAAGGAGCCCATAAAAGTACTTTTCTTTTCTATATTTTGGTGTTTTTATGGGCTCTTTTTATTAGACACACATACACACACACACACACACACACACACACATATATATATATATATATATATATATATATATATGTGTGTGTGTGTGTGTGTGTGTGTGTGCGCG
>NC_061108.1:35320193-35352693 GCF_015104395.2 Macrobrachium nipponense
ATCACTTATTTGCAAGGGCGGACCTTACAAGATTATCCTCGAATTCTTCGTTATTGCGAATTCTAGTTTGGACATGAACTTGTTGCTTCTCCTTCCGCCTCCAGCGTAATTGAATTTGCCATTATGGAAGTTTAAATCAAGTTAGCTGGCCGAAGACTCAAGGATTTTGTTCTTGACATGTTTCATGAAACATTGTAGGGATCTTGTGTAGATTTTTCCTTAACATTAAATCTGTTTTAATATATTCTTGGTGCGCTTAATAGCTTACATTACTTATATATATATATATATATATATATATATATATATATATATATATATATATATATATATATATATATATATATATATCTATATCTTTTTTCTTTTCCATATGAAAACTGGTAAAGTTTTGCGTTCTGGACCATCTATGATTGGACCATCTATGTTTCATATCGTCTGGCTGTATGTATCGCTTTACATATGATCTCGGCCTAAAAATAGTCGATAAGTGTTTGGATCTTCACTACAATCTCTCTCTCTCTCTCTCTCTAAAAGGATGTGTAATTGTAATTCGTCAGGATGACTTTGTCTACCTTCTTCCCTTTCTAGTTCTGGCAGCAGTAGTCTACTTTCTTGGTACCTAATTCAGTACTTGGGAACAAAGGGTATTTATTGGAGCGTACCCATCATGACTATGTTACTCTCTTTAGTGCATTCTTTAAGAAGTTAATCTCACATGGAGATTAATGATTGCATGGTGTACTGATTATCTCTTCCCGATTCATCTCAAACTATGAAATATCTCTCTCTCTCTCTCTCTCTCTCTCTCTCTCTCTCTCTCTCTCTCTCTCTCTCTCTCCGTTTGTAATCGGCCTGTTTTGATGTGGGATAAGGATGGATCTCTTCTCCATGCTGTTGGTGAAGGTGTGTCTGTCACAGCCTCATCTCTTTGAAAGGTTCGTCGTCGAGTTTTCATTTTAACTGAAGAGCTTTCAGTTATGTTGTTATCTATTCACAAAAGGAATTAAAATGAGATATGTCAAGGGGGAATATTTGAAAAGAACTTGATTGCCTTTGATTTTATATCAAAAAACGATTCAAACGCCATTTCTCTTGATGGTTCTTCTATTCGAAAACGACTTTCTACCTTAAGTGTCATTGTGAAAGTTGTAAGCGACAACATAATATTTCCGGATGTTACTGCCAAAGTTAGATATGTTGACAAATAAAGGATTTCAGTGTTAGTGACGCCCTTTTTCTCTTGGACACTGGACAAACAAGCGATGTTCTCAATCAAACGTAGTATGTTTGCCGGACCAATTCTGTTTTTTGCATGGGTTTGCCCAAAATAGAATTTTTCGCTGAAAATGCTGCCGCAAAATCATACACATATTTACATTGCAGGAAAAAATTAAGAGCGAACTGAATCATTTTAATAAATACGGATATTTATGGAACGCTAAATTAATATGGTTGGCTTCGATGATTGTCAAAAAAAATGTGGGATAATATTTTAATATATGCATTGAATGTCACGTATCGGAGCTTACCTAACGGCAGTCCGTGAGCTTTGCTAAATTAGCTGTTCGCGAACGTGTTTGATGACCCGAAATAACGGGTCTCTGTCATAGTCAGATGCATCGCGTATTCGTGCACACTACTCAGGGCTTCGGATTCCTGAAATCAGAAGAGAGTTAGCTCCCGGGGATATATTAAATCCTACTTGTATTGAGCTAAAAATAGTAGGAACAGAGTTAGAGAATTAATTATAGATTCTCTCTCTCTCTCTCTCTCTCTCTCTCTCTCTCTCTCTCTCTCTCTCTCTCTCTCTCTCTCTGAATGGTTTTACTCTTTTTTTTTTAATTTTTTTTATTATAAAGAGTAATATCCCCGGCAACATTGTCGCAAGCTTGATCATCATATGTAACTGATATTTGGATCTAAATCTCCAACTACACATGTTTAATGCAAACATCATTTATAAAATGTATGAATTGTGAGTTTATAAGAAGGATACACCAGTTGTAATTATATACTATATATATATATATATATATATATATATATATATATATAAACATAATATATATCTATATATATATAATATTACACATATTATATTGTAACCCATCCGCTGACTCCTATTACCAGCGAAGGGTATTTAATATTCGGTATGCGTTAAGGCGAATTGGTTACACACAATCTCTCCCCCAGCCCTCTCTCTCTCTCTCTCTCTCTCTCTCTCTCTCTCTCTCTCTCTCTCTCTCTCCATTCCATCAGGTCATCAAATCAGAGATGGAGTTATAAAAAAATATAACATTTATTTAAAGTATAGCATTAGTTGAATAATCCAAATTCTTACAAGGTCAACAATGGAAAGATAATAATTCAAGTCTCACAGACAAATCACTCAAATAACCCCCGGTATTTAAAAGTCTCAATCAGTAATTAGTCACACCCATCTCTTCTCCAAAATACTATAGTTCCCTCCACTCAGGACTCTCTGTCCCTAGGACAGTTGTCCCCTCACTACAACCGCCTGTTTAAAAGACACGAGAAGATACTCGTAAACACACACAATTGTAAAGACAAAGTCAAAGATTAAACAGAACATCTTTACAAAAAGTCAAACAGACAACAAGCCATTCCTTTGGCTAAAGTAATACAACACTTACCCATAACAGCCTGGAAAACCACACACAAATAATTAAAACTTTCACAGAGCTATCCCAGCATTCTGCCTTTCTCCCCCGTAGCTGTCTCACTAGTTTCTCGGCTAAACATGCCATTATGAATAGACATAGTTCGTACACGTACACACGAACTCACTCATCGGTAACGCCTTAATAAAACTGGTCACAACCAGTTTTCAAAGGCACTTGAACAAGCTCTCGTGAACTCACGAACATTGACCCGCTTAAACAAACATCTTCGTATCACTCAATCCCAGAAATGATTTATCAGCTTTCCCAGGTCATTGCTTCGGACCCTGAATCTGCGCATTCTAAAAAAGTCACAGCACATCACAATGGCATATTAAGTATATTATTAATTACAGCCTTCTTTCGTCTGACATATATATATATATATTTATATATATATAATATATATATATATATATGTGTGTGTGTGTTGTGTGTGTATATATATATATATATATATATATATATATATATATATATATATATATATATATCTATATATATACTTTAATTGTTAATGGTAAGACTTTAGGGTTTTTTGTTTTTCTAAGAGGGCATCTATGAGTGGTAAGTTATCCAAAAGGAGTTGTATTTCACTTCGACCATAAACGTTTACAAATGTTTGTTTAGCTTGGGAAGGTGGTAAATATTGCCTGTCCTTTTTCTCATTTAATTCAAAACACTAAACCTTCACTCCTGATACAGATACTTGTTTCATTGAAACATTTAAGTATTCATTGGGTCGCCAACATGTCAGGAATCTATTAACAACATTCTATTACGCAATCGTATGGTAACACACTGAAGAAATAGTGAAATAGCGGTAAGCAGAAATCATGTTATATATCCTGCAAGAGTTTGTATCCTAAAGAGGAACAGATTATATTTTAAAGCAATGCATATGCTGAGCAGACTGACCTTACAAATGCTGTAAAAGTAATGGTAATGGAGGGAAAAAAGGAAATCATATCCTGTGTACAAACAAGAAGAGTCCACGAGACAACTGAGTATCCCACTACCGGCAAAAGGCAGAGACAAACACTGGAATTGTCAACAAAACAGACACGGAGGATATTCAGTCACTTCGCTCTGCTGAGCTCACGGGTTCGATTCAATTAAAAAGTCTGTTCTGATGCAAATTAACTCCTGAAATGAACGCTTTTTTTTTATTTTCTTTTGAATTTTCATCTCCCTCTACATTGTCACCACTGCAGTTTTATCGTTTTATCGTCATACAAATGTATATATATATATATAATATATATATATATATACTATATATATATATATATATTTGTGTGTGTGTGTGTGTGTATAATCTATAATCTATATATAGACACACACACACACACACACACACATATATATATATATATATATATATATATATATATATATATATATATATTTGAGAATTAGTTGTTAGACGAGGTGTTCCACATTGGGACACAAATTTGCTCCGCTAAGGATATTCCAAACAGTGCAACTGGGGAGGTAACAGTGCTTATAAGTAATGAAGATCTTATATAAGTATTCGCTGTTAATGAAATCTTTCGAATGCAGTTACCGGAAACTCCTTTGTTCAAGTAACGGCCTTTCGACATAGAAATGAAGCCTTCTTAACAATAGGTAAACGATATTCAGACATGAGCTAGGTAATACCTTGATGGACATTTGAATAGACGCAAACGAGGACCCGGGTCCAAATTAGTAACTGCGATGGCCAAAGTACCGACACCAAGGCTTAGTTTAATGTATACGTTAGGCGTTACGTAGAGGGATATGGCAGAGCTCATGATAAATAAATAAATTTTTTTCCCAGTGAGGCCACTTACAAATTAAATCACTCTCTCTCTCTCTCTCTCTCTCTCTCTCTCTCTCTCTCTCTCTCTCTCTCTCTCTCTCTCTCTCTCTTTTCAAAATCTGTGCCACCATCACTTCGACTCTCTTTAAAAAACTGCAAGCGCTCGTAAAGTCAGTATTATTGTATAGTCACAATGCAGTCTTTCCCTCTTGTTATACCATTATAGAACCTAGCTTACGCGCCTCTCTCTCTCTCTCTCTCTCTCTCTCTCTCTCTCTCTCTCTCTCTCTCTCGTCAGGTTCTATTAATCTGTTAACACCCATACACGATATCCGTAATTTCAGATTGGCCCTTTTGCATATCCTTTCGAAAGGATATAGGTTTGTCTTCTGAATAGGAAGGAAAACGTGAAAGGTTATAGAAGTCATGAACAGGCAAGTGAAAGATCCATACATTGGTGCTGTGGATAGGAAATCGCGTTAAAAAAAAAGACTGATCCGCCGGCTGTAGATCTCCAGTAAAATGTAATTGTGGGTTGCACTTTAAGGTCTGATGATATACCCATATGAGAAAGGAGCGGGTTGAACTCCACCATACCGGATCTGTAACGTCACGAAAAACAAAGGATAGTGCATGGCGGTAAAATTAAGTCATAACTAGGTTACTAAGCGGAGGAATTATCTTTCGGGCAATCCTGCATAGGTTAAAAATAAATCATAAGCTAGATTAAGAAAAACCTGTGGTGTTGCAAGAAATTCACTAATATTGAAAATTAAAACAGCAATTTAAATTGTTTTATCCCACCTGACACATTTTGAAGCGTTTTGAAGCACTCGTATAATAAAAGAAGAAAAGGGCTTATGCATGAATATAAAAACGTACTGTAAACGACGTAGGTTAGTTAACTTACTGAAAGACAACGAACGAGTCAGTTACAAAAAAAAAAAAGAAAGAAAACAGTAAAACAGGAAGGAGTTTATAAATCACCTTTCCACTTGAAAGCGAAGCCAAAACCTAACTGCATGTAAAAAGGGGAGGGCAACTTTCAACACTTCTTCAATCAGTTCTCTCGGAGGAGGTGTGTGGGCTGTCTCTTTCGGAGGTCGTAAAATGAGATCGCACGACAGATCAAGAAACAAGTGTATGATTTGCACCAACCCCGGTATCGGGGGCTCTGACGATTTCCCCTTGTGGAAGTGATTTGCTGCTGGTAATGAGAATTCAGGGAAGAGGAGGACAAACACGTCCTTATCCGGTGGATGGAGGGTGGAGAGATCAGCGCGATTTTCTACTTCATTTTCTCCTTTGTCAGAAGATACTAGATTATCTCGTCGAATTAAGGTTCAGAGGTTAGGCAAAGATTTAGGTGCCGTGTAATTAGTCGGAGGGCGGTGTTTCAGTTGTCAACCAACCCTATCATAGAGTGAATTCTATTCTTCAGATTTAATATATTCTAATATTCTAGGAGATAACATATTGGCAAAATGTTTCTGTTTGAAATCCATGAAAATACCAGGTTGTTAAGTCTTGTTAACTGGTGTATATACATACTACAGAGCTTTAGGATCAGTCATGTCTCAGGAGACTGTTTTGAGACTGAATGGTTGGGTAAGACTGTCACCCGATGGGTATCTAAGTACTCAGGAACCGCATCTTCGAAGTTCCATTAAACGGTGAAGACAATGATTGTGAAAAGACCTCCATTCCTGAATGAGTAATGTACCGCAAGATATACAACAAAAAGGCAAATGGTCATGAAAAGTATTCTTATGAGGCTGTAAATACACAGGTTAAACAAACTGAAATGGTGTTCCTCATCAAACAGCTACTAAGAAGTGGTATGCAGATTTTTATATTGATAACTAGCGTGTTTTCCAATTTCCAAATTACAAAATAAATAGATAAATAAATAAAATTGACGAAGAATTGTTTTGGAAAAACATCCAAAGGAAATATATGACACTAGGAGTCGAGGGGTTGGGATATCAGATAATGAAATGATACGAGCTTAAAATGAGTGTTTTTTATAGACAAAAACTAACGTCATGTAAAGAATTCTTTATACTCTGTATGTCAGGAGCGAAGAACACAGTTTTAACTGTTTCAGATTGTGTTTCCTGGAAGAACACAATTTGCTGAAGCAAAAATAATTTTCATCAGTGCCTGCCATTATTAAATAATTACGGCAGGTGAAAATGCAACGCTCAAAATAGCGCCTATGATCACTTTTGGTAAATGCAATTTGCAATTGTTTCTGTTAACACTGTCGTTTAACACAGGTAGACACAACAGCACTGCCGGTACATCTGCAAGAGAGTCACAGATGTAACGACTGAAGATACTGAAAGAATTTACATTGATTACGGTGCAAGCGCAGAGCAAAGTCTTAAGAAAAGTTCACACTATGTTTCAAGCAAAATATTTACTCGAAGCTTGTCTCCAAAATACAGCTAAATCACTTATTAAAAAATATGACTATAACACTTCACGAAATAATTATGCCACTGCAATAGGTCATGGTTCACTGGAATGGGAATATGGGAAACAAATTCAATATGAGATTAAGGATCTTGGAATGGAAATGGAGAGGATGGTTAGGAATGGGAACTGGGATTACAGACTGGTACTAGTCAAGAATACAGTTTTCTCGGTACATTACCTGATTTAGGCAGTGGACTTGATGTTCATTGTAGAATGACCACATTGGGATGGTCGTCGAGGGAAACATCTATCTTCTTGCTGCCAATGAAGGGAGTAAGTAGTGTGCGACTGGAATGGCTGGTCGCACAAGGCCGTGGTATGATGTTGGCTAAGTTGGTGAGTCAGGGCTTCGTCTGGAGTATGAGTCCGCTATGGAGGGGCTTGTATGCTTTTAGCTTAAGCGGAGGCACTGGGTTGGATGTCTCTCTCTCTCAACTTGATGTGGACAGTTGGGTCTGGAGATACCTATGGGCGTAGAGTATCGTGACAGGGCCTCCTACTTGACTATAGGTTCCTACTAGACTGGAGCCTCCTATTTGTCTGATTTGTGAGGGCGATCTTTGGCCCTCATCTCCCTGTCTGTGGTTGCCATCTTGGATGTTTTCCGATCGGCGGCTTCTATTGTTTCTTCGTTAAAGGAGGACCTTCCAATTCCCCAGATAGTGCTGGAAGAGAACAGTATTTCGACAGAAAGGTTGCCTCATTTTGTACAACAATGGGAGAGGCGTTGCAGAGGAGAGGTTGAGAGAGTGGAGTTACTAGGTGCAAAGGTTTGGTCAAAACTTAATGACCTGCAGCTGGGTCGAGAGAGGTTGGCGCTGGAGCGGAGGTGTAACGAAAGTATCACGACCGTATGTAATTGACACAATAGGATAAGGAGTGGGAGTGGTGTGAAAACTGAATCCATCCCCTTTCCCATGATGTTGGGACCAATTGTAGGTGGGCAAATCCAGGTGGCCTGCTAACTGGATGGCATGAAGAGGTAATGACAGCTAGAGGTTGTTAAAAGTGAATATATGCAATTGGACAGGGAATTTAACAGTAGGCATAAGGGACGGTGAGCATAGTGTGCTCATCTGAAGGAGCTCTATAAGGGTAATGCAAGTGTTCTCATAGGCGTCGTGGTATGTGCTACTGTTAATTCGAGAATCCTTTAGGGAGCGTCTCAAGAATGCCTGGATGTCACAATATTGTATTTATTATGAATTGAAAGGGAATTTGAAGGCTGGAAGAGGTGCGAATGGTATGTCAACATAGGGAAAGCTCATCTGAGTTTTGACACTAAGCTAATCTGAGTTATTTTCACATTATGGTGATATGAAGGTGTCGTTCTCAGCAACTGGGAGTGTTTACAATTTATAGACAGCAAGACGAATCACGTTAATTTCCCTGGCATTATTTACGGTGCTCCTATCTGAAGGTAAAAACAAGCCTGGGCAAATCGCCTGAGTAGATTTCTGAACTGCAAAACAACCTACTGCTTCGTTTCTTTTTACTTCAGACTTACTTTTGTTGTATAAACTAACTGTTTGTAGGAAAATGCAAGTGTCATGAAGTAATGCATGCATATTATATATATATATATATATATATATATATATATATATATATATATATCTTTATATATATATATGTCATATCGCATTACCGTGATTCATATACATATATCGAGCTACAATGTCCTTTAATATCTAATTCGCTCTACCTCGGAATTCATATATTCATATATGCTTAACTGAAGGGGAATTTTTTCTCGATAATAGATTTACCTGTACTTGGGCGCGAACGCAGGTACATTAAAATCCAAGTACAGGTAAATCTATTATCGAGAAAAAATTCCCCTTCGGTTAAGCATATATGAAAATATATTAATTCCTGAGGTAGAGCGAATTAGATATTAAAGGACATTGTAGCTCGATATATATATATATATATATATATATATGATATATATATATATATATATATATATATATATATATGTAATAAATAAAGACTGATAATATGTTCGTTGTGAATTTCTTGGAAATTGGAGACTCATCATATTTAACTTCCCATGGAGAAGCGACGACCTAAGAAAGCTGATAAATCATTTCTGGGATGGTATGATGTTAAAGAAGCTTACTTAAGTTGGTCAATGTTCATTCTGTGGGTATGTGAGCTCATGAGGGCTTGTTCAAGGTGCCTTTGAAAACTGTCTGCGACCAGTTACCGAAGAGTGTGAGTTCGTGTGTACATGTGCGCCTCTTCCGTTCATAATGGCATCTTTAGCCAAAACTATGGGAAGACTAACGGAGAGGTCTGTGTGAGAAAGGTAGAGCCATGATGGCATATGCCGAGGTGTTTCCAATTGAAAGTGTGTGAAGTTCCAGGCTGCAATGGGTAAGTGTTATCATACTTTAGCCAAAGGGATGGCTTGTTGTCTGTTTTGACATTTTGTAAAGATGTTCCATTTCATTTAATCTTTTGACTTTGTCTTTACAAATGTTTGTACTCACGAGGGTGTTCTGTCTTTTAAACAGGCAGTTCTAGTGAGGGGACAGAGTGTCCTAGTGAGGGGACTGAGTGTTCTAGTGAGGGGACCGAGTGTTCTAGTGAGGGGACCGAGTGTCCTAGGGACCGAATGTCCTAGTGAGGGGACTGTATATTGGAGAAGAGATATTGGTGTGACTAATTACTGATTA
The DNA here is from genome assembly GCF_015104395.2 of Macrobrachium nipponense. Lineage (NCBI taxonomy): Eukaryota > Metazoa > Arthropoda > Malacostraca > Decapoda > Palaemonidae > Macrobrachium > Macrobrachium nipponense. Next base: position 35,329,847 of record NC_061108.1, read on the forward strand.
AGACATTTAAATACCGGGGGGTTATCTGAGTTAGTTGTCTGTGAGACTTGAATTATTTTCATTACATTGATGATCCTGTAAGAACTTGAGTTATTCAACTGGTACTATACTTTGAATAAAATGTTATATATTTTTGTAACTCTGACTCTAATTTAATGACCTGATGGAATGGAGAGAGAGAGAGAGAGAGAGAGAGAGAGAGAGCGAGAGAAGTTAAGAGAGAGAGAGAGAGAGAGAGAAGTTAAGAGAGAGAGAGAAGAGACTGAGGGTTATCAGTTCGCCGAACGCTCAGGCTTAACACATACCAAAATGTTAAATACCGGGGGCGATACCCTTCGAATAGTTGGTGGCTTAGCGGTGGTCTCGAACGACAAAGCCTTTTGTGAGATTGTGGAAAACTGTTAAATTGTTAGATTTCGGTCGCTAAGTGAGAGGTAATGAGATATATCCGTCCGTTAACTGTGGTAATGGGAAGGGAAGGATTTTTACTAGAGTCATCAATTTTGCCCAGAAGCGAGATGCCTCGAGGGAGTTAGACTCAGTCTGGCTTGTGTGTGTGAAATCATCGAGTGCGTTCCCGAGACATCAGTGTGTGTGTGTGTATTAGCGTGTTTTACGCAGATTCCGGGTTTTTTCTCATTATGAAGGGGTGAGTGTTAAAAAGTGTTTTTTTTTTTTAGTCCTGGGTTTTTTTTTTTAGTCATTTTGTGAATTGTGGGATTGGTTTAGGATATCACATTTTTTTCCCATAGGAGTAGCAGAAAGTGACACTTTTTTTTTTTTTTTATTGGCGCATGTTTAGAAGAGACGCATTCGTCTTTGTGTTGATATATGCGCATGTATGAAAGGTTTTCATACTTGCGAAACTGTGCTTGAATTGCATTTTTTGCTTGGACAAAGAGCGCCCACTCGTTCTTGCGCGCTCAGCGTAATTTCTGCTAACCGACCCACAGGGGTATTGCTAGGGGAGTGTAGTAATGGTCTGCTTCGGGGGTACTCAAACACTGTTCAGGGTGGGTGTTCTAATGCTCAGGGAGGGTGAAGTACTTTTTTTTTTTTTTTTTTTTTTTAGTGGGGTTGAACTCCCTTTTTTTCTTTGTGTCGGGGTGTTGGGGGAAGAATTTGCCCTTGATAATGAATTTCCAATGCCTGGACATCAGCTGATAATGACTAGTTGATGATGTGAGATGCCCTTAGGGTTTTTTTTTAGAAAGAAATTTTCTTTCTCTTGAGTGAAGAGAAAAGGAAATGAAATGCATATGGATGTGGTGTAAGTTTTCCTTATGCTTTGGAAGGCACAATTATAATGGGGACACAGAAATTATTATTTGTTTTTATTGCGTTGGAGAGATTACTTTAAAATGGTGCTGTGTGGTGCTGACTGTGTAGTGCTGACTGATGATGATTGCTGACTGGTGTTGTCAGGTGGTGTTGATTTTGGGGGATTGTCCTAGTGAGGGGACCGAGTGTCCTACTGAGGGGACCGAGTGTTCTAGTGAGGGGACAGAGTGTTCTAGTGAGGGGACCGAGTGTCCTAGTGAGGGGACTGTATTTTGGAGAAGAGATAATTGGTGTGACTTATTACTGATTAAGACATTTAAATACCGGGATGTTATCTGAGTTAGTTGTCTGTGAGACTTGAACTATTTTCATTACATTGATGATCCTGTAAGAACTTGAGTTATTCAACTAGTACTTTACTTTGAATAAAATGTTATATATTTTTGTAACTCCGACTCTCATTTAATGACCCTGGGGATGGACATGGAGAGAGAGAGAAGAGAGAGACTTGAGAGGATGAGAGAGAGAGGGAGGGATGAGAGAGAGAGAGCCGTAGAGAAGAGAGAGAGAGGGGGGGGGCGGCTTTTGCCAGTGATCGCTTTGAGAGAGAGACAGAGAGAGAGAGGAAGATGAGAGAAGAGACTGAGAGAGAGAGAGAGAGGGGGGGGGGGGGGCTTTTGCCAGTGTCGCTTTGAAGAGAGAAGAGAGAGAGAGAGAGAGGTTGAGAGAGAGAGAGAGAGAGAAGAGACTCGGGGTTATCAGTTTGCCTAACGCTCAGGCTTAACGCATAGCAAAATGTTAAATACCGGGGGGGCGACGCCCTTCACTGGTAATATATATATATTGTTATGAACTCTAAGAGATGGTGATGAGTTCAGAGGTTCTTTAATCCACTTTAAAGCCCTTACCACTGTTATAATGAGTAGGACTCATAACCAGAACACAAACAATTCAAAGTATTTCCTCAAAGAGAAGGATACAGAGACTAAACAAATACTTAATTATTTATTACAACAAAAATCTTATCATTACAAAGAAATCCCTTGAAAGCTGTACTTTAGGGAAGAAAAACTCATGATTACAAAATCCAAAAATACATTCCCCTAGCTAACTAGCATACTAAAGTAAAAGAAAAAGTTACTAGGGGGAGACAGAAAACACAGATGCACGGGTCGTTATGATAGTAAGAGACAAAGTAAGAAATTAGCCTTAAACCTAATTAAATAACACATTCGAATAAACATACATGAGGACTATGAAAAATAATTATCATCCCGTTAAGAATAATTAACTACTACTCCACTAATCCAATAATTCATAGAAAGTCGTCTCTTTAGTATCACAGCGAAGTGTCGTCTCCAACGGTCAACTCCAGTAGTGCCACAAAGTAGGAGACACCCAACACAAGTCGTCTATAGGTGAGAATACTTATGATAAACACACACAGGGTCTGGGATCTTACCCTTTTCTCCGCCCCTGGGAGGCCCCTTAACGACTCCAGAGGTTCAGCAAGCTGAGGGCAAGGGCAATGACGGGCGAGGTTCGCCTCCAAAAGTACGTAAGGCAAGGAAGGGCATCACACAACCCCGAAGTATACGCCTTGCAAAGGAAGGGCATCACATGATCCCTTACACGGACTGAAGAGACGCCCGCAAAAAGTACTGTTCATAGGGGGATGGCAAGGAACACCTCCAAGATGCCACCAGCTGCAAAAAGGTCGAGGGCGTCTTCAGAACATTCGTGTAAGCTGCCACAAGCCGTCAGAAAAATATAGGAGCTGGAAACCTCTCTATAGGGAGCCGTTAACTGCCGTTTCATCACTCAGAAGGTCCCCACCACCAGCGGAGATGAAAACAAAACAGGTGACGAACAGCCGAAACACCGTCAATCATGGAAAGAAAGACATTTACATGGGCGACGTACCAATTAAAACTATAACTACCCTTTTGGGGGGGAGGCAAAGACTCCAAGTCCAGCCTTCAAACGACATATGTAAACAAAACTGGACAAAAACAAACAGAAACTTACTTTAATGTGTGAAGTCAAAAGCATAGCAACGATATAAAATTAATCAAATAAGTTAACTCCATTACAATATATATCTACTATATATATATATATATATATAGTATATAAATATATATATATATATATATATTAATTAATGTATATGTAATATGTTATGTTTGGATGGAATTATATAATATATATATAATATATATAATATATTTATTATATAATATATATATATACTATATCATATATATGGTAATTGGATATGTATAGTGTATGTATATATATATATATCTATTATATATCTATGATATATATATATATAATCTATATATATATATATAGATATATTGTTAAGGGGTGGCCTCCTGCTCACTGTAAATAAACAGAACTAATGTGTTCTAACTTTCAATAAAGGACTATTTTCAGAGCCTTGGACCAACCATAGGGTATTCTCTCTTACACAATTCTCGTGTGAAACCAAAATATAGATCCAGGTTGTATGAATACCCAAAATTTCTTACATGAAAAGAAAAAGAGAATTTACTATTCCCTTACACATACTCTTTTAATAGGCAGTTTTTCACAAAAAAATTATCAAATATTACTACAAAAGGGCTATTAAACCCTAGGAGTCAGGGTCCTTAGCAAAACACTGTACATTCAAAGAGGAATTAGAAAAAGACCAAACTTTATAAACATAACAATATCTATTTACGAATTAAAGATATCCGTAAATGATGGTTGGGGCTGGAAACCGCATTTTAGCAACACACCAGCACAACACAAGCATTCCTTATTCTCCTACACTAACAGGTATACCGACAGGAGGAGAGAGAGTCACAGAGGGAGGAAGAAAACTACAAACTCACGGTGGCGAAAAAAACATAAGCATGCGACAGTAGAAGGCAAAGATAAGGAAAATAAACCTTAATTCTACTTATAACAATCAAATTCCTAAATCTAACTTACGATAATAACACAAGTCTCTAGGTAACACGCTTATACACAAACCTAAAACTGCAGACTATATCTTGCAGATGATTCTTCCGATTACCATCAGCAACTCGAAGTTTCCAATACACCTTACCGTTACAGGTTGGTAAAATCGTGGCCACCGGTATGTGCACTTACCGGAGATAAGTCTCCCTATGTTCATCACAGATCACAGTTTAAGTTGACTCCTTTAAATACCATCAACAAATCACCGTAGAATCAGTGGTACGACAGCATTCATATTCACGCTAAACCACTCTTTTGTAATAATTACGCTTACCGGAGGTAAGTCTCCCTACGGGTGATGTAACGCTCCACAACAACGAGGAAGTCCGAAGAAACCTGCTACAGGAGTGAACTTCGAGATCAAAGCTTGCACAATAAATGATAAGAATGGCCTCACACAGTACAGGACTCTAAAGGGCAGACACAGACGACGAATCGCTGAATATTGTCCTGCTGCAGAACACCCATAGAAGCGGCCAGTAGAAAAGCAGAGACCAGTTGTAATGTTATATATATATATATATATATATATATATATATATATATATATATATATATATATATATATATATATATATATATATATATAATAAACCTGCCGCAAGGCAGTCCAAAGGGCAGGCAACGGCAAGGCTCAAACATGCAGCAGACCTCTCGCTCAAACAGACTAGGGCGGAACTCTTTGTAGAGGCGAAAATTGCATATACAAAACCTTCGCTGAATCACCCAACGACTCAAAATATGAAAATAAAAGAGAAAATTATACTCCATGGATGTGTTACCAGTAACAAGCGAAATACCCAACGGTAGAAAAAAAAAAAAGAACAGCCCAAACCTTCGTTTAGCGGCAAAAGGTAAACAAAATTACTGGGCTTAAAGATTTACGTTAACTTTTCATGATGTATATATATATATATATATAGTATATATATATATATATATATATATATATATATATATATGTTTATATATGTCTGTGTATATATGTATGTATATATTATATGTGTGTGTATATATGCATATAAATATATATATATATATATGTATATATATATATATATATATATATATATATATATATATATATATATGTATATATGTGTATAGATATAGTATATATATATATATATATATATATATATATATATATATATGATATATATATATGATATATATATCATATATATATATATATATATATATATATATATATAATATATTATTTATATAGAACAAAGATACAGACACGAAGAAAAAACTGTAACTTTGCTCGTATAATCATCAAGTTTTTTTTATTTCTTCGTGATTTAAAATCAAATATATATGTTATTCAAACTATGGCATTCAAACCGCCTCATTAATCTCTTCTAATGGAAATTTTCTTAATGGCGATTAGTATATTATACAAATGGAGCCATAATGGTTGGCATCGATATTCATTTGAAAGCTAATTCACATACTTATCTTCATTTCTCTCTTGGGAATCACTCTTTGGCAGGGGAAACAGATGTATATATATTGATATATATATATATATATATATATTATATATATATATATATATATATATATATATATATATATATATATATATATATATATATATATATATATATATATATATATATATATATATATATATATATATATATATATATATATATATAAGGTGTGTGTGTGTTGTAGGAAGCCCACTAGAATTTGGAAAAGATTGAAAGTTTTTATTTAAGCTTTCGGAGGGTACATTCTCTCCCTTATTCTGAAAGAGAAATAAAAGTTACAAAAACTGAAAACAATGGTCAATGTAAACGAAATAACATACAAGCATATAGTTGTATCAGAATAACTGCACTTCGGTGGTTTGCCAATCTTGTTTAACAACTTAGTTAAACTAACTACATGTTTTGTCAAAATTGCATTACAGAAAAGGTCCAGATTAAAATTACTCTGTATATATTCAGTGTCAACATTTTGGATTAATTAAAATAGATTCTAAAAGTTGTCTTTTTTTTAGTGTTATTAAATAACAACTTTCAATTTTTTCCAAATTATATTGGGCTTCCTACAACATAGTATTTTAGTACACGGATACAGTGTTTATAACTTTGATATGTATATATTTGTACATGTATACGTATATATATAAACATATATATATATATATATATATATATATATATATATATATATATATATATATACTGACATGTTTGTATGTATATATAAATAAACACACACACACACACACACACACACACACACACACACATATATATATATATTATATATATATATATATATATATATATATATATATATATATATATATATTATATATATATATATATAATCTTTCGGTCACGAAAGCACTTTCACCTTTTTCTTGGGAATTTTATGAAGCAGCAAGAATTGAAACCAAAATTATTAGTTTATTTAGCTGTTGTGACCTAATGGTTGTATGCATAAACAATTGTTCCATTGAGCCAGTCCGCTCTCTCTCTCTCTCTCTCTCTCTCTCTCTCTCTCTCTCTCTCTCTCTCTCTCTCTCTCTCTCTCTCTGAGTCCTGAGAAACTCTGCCTGTATGTTTTAGCATTAGGTGCCGATAACAGAGTTTGTGAGAGAAATTCTATTTGCCATCATAATTTTGCTTTTATTCGTTGCATTCATAATAAGTAGTCTGGTTTTCACGACCATCCTGACTGGGTACGCCATATTGCAGCGAATTTTGGGAGTCGCTCGGTCATATCCACAACGGCAAAGTCGTCAATCTTAGAAATGCGAAGAACGTTGAATTTTTTCACTTCCATTTGTAAAGAAGAATAATGCGAAAATATAGCATATTTTCAGAGCTTTCGACTGAAGAACGTCTGAAAAAGGGCGTTTCTCATTCACTCATTCCTCCTCGTCAGAAACTTTATTGATAGTGTCATTAGGGTTTTGATGGTCTCCGCAAGAAGTTGCCATTTAAATGATAACGAAGGCGAGGGCGAAGACAAAGACAGAACTTGAGGCGATTTATGAATCCTTCATCATTTGCTCTCTGCGGGTGGAACGAACGATCCTCCTTTCTTGTCCTTCTCTTTCAAGAAGAGCTTCCAAAACTTCCGGGACGTTTGTGGGTTTCGTTCAGGGATGTCTTTACTATGAGTTGTCTTTTTATTGCGTTCATAATAAACGTTTAACTGACGTTTTACGTACCAAACGATTTGATGGTAAGTTCGAATATCACGTAAGTAGAGGAACAAGAAGATGAGTCGTTAAACGTTATTTTTGGCTACAGTTTTATCTTCCGGAGTTGTTTAACATGTAATCCCAAAAATAAACAAATATATAATTTAATTTAATGAATAAATAAATAAATACATAAATTAAGACATCTAAAGTAAATAGATTACAGCGAAGAGCAACTCGGATGGCATATGATTTTTACCAAAGGAGCAAATGCAGCTCTTTCCCAGAGATCTGTACTTACGCCATAAGTATGCTAGAGACCTACTGTTGTTCTCTATTTCTGCCATTAACGCTGAACAACACAGGGAATTACTGAATACTGAATACCAAGTATATTCCCAGGAGAGAGAGAGAAAGATAGAAACAGGCAGAGCAGAATAAGTGTAGTTGGAAATTGAATATTAAACGACACTCGTAGCCTAATGTTTGTGTATGTTTGATGTCAAGGTGATGTGATAAAATTACATATTTATAATATATATATATATATATATATTATATATATATATATATATATATATATAATTGATATAATTTCTGTTGGCCAGTTTGTACCAGATAGGTATGTAATTGTAATAGACATAATACCCTCTTAACTTCTAGAATTTTTCACACTTTTTGGATGTGCTTGTCACTATGAAGCTGTAATACCTACATATCCTTCTCGTGGTCAGGTCGGCAACATGACCTCGTTCTCATTACTCGAGCGGGTTCGATTCTCGCTACCGGACAACAGAATGACTTCGTGGTTCTTGCAATTGTCCCAGAGGCTATGTAGTGACAAGCGTAACCAAAAAGTGTGAAGAATTCGAGATGATAAATCTTTACATTATGACGGAGAATAGCGGAAGATTATGTCGTCTGTGAAACGGTTCAGTGCTCTCTGTAGTTTCATCTCAGCGATGCAACTTCTGACAGGGTCTGTAATAGCCCTGACTTCAGAGTTGATCCGTTCCAGTAACTGAAAGGCTGTCATGCACATCGGAGTGGACTCACAGGATATCGTTGAATAGCATATACAAGTAGACGTTGTGTTGTGAGAGGAAGCCTAGTCCTTTACTGATACAGATACCTTTGCTCCGAAAGGTAAGCTCCTGTCGAACGCAGAAGGTTCACGAATTTGTTCCCGTAGTCAGGATGGTATCACGACTGTCAGTTTTCTAATTGCAGTTCGAGGTGCGTTGGAAGTGCCACCTATATTTTCTTTATTGTTAGTGTTGGTTTTGTTTTGTCTTTACTCTAGGTCTTTATTGTTCGAGGTACCTTCTCTGTTTCCGATTTATTAGTTCAATAACGAAGCACGAAGACATCTGCACACTTTTCCGTGCATATAAACAGCTCTTACATTGATTGTTACGTTAGTAAATACGTAGCCGTTTATTCGGAATTGTTACTCTTGCTGCACGGAAAATGAAATGGACGTGCAAATGCTAATAGATGTTTCGCATCCAAATTTTCGTGGTTCAAGGGATCCAAAAAGTGTGGTTTTTCCGTCTTGCCCTCGGTCTAAAACAAGGCATTTTTTTCTGACCTTTCCAGAACTTTCGCAGTTTATCGTTCACTTAGATGCCGTCCCAGTGGCTCTCTGGAAATGGACTTCGTCTGTTTGAGAATGAAATGGAACTCAACCGTTCTTTTGTTCCTCTTCTCAAGCTGCAAAGACTGGGGAGAACGTTTCCTTTGCGAGAATATCTTCCGGGGAAAATTTAACCTAAGAAATTTCAGGTCTTTCCTCTTCGTTTATCAGATAAATACAGAAAGTTAACGTAAAATATTGGAAAAGATTTTCATTTTATGAGCGGCACCAGTTGTCGACCGCGGCAGAATGCTTCTCTCAGAAATAATAAACTCTGTCGTAAGAAATTACTATGCTTTGTTAAGAACAGCTGTTCTAGAAAAACAAAATAGTAGTATGCATAGTGGAAAATGTGTTTGCCTGCGTTCTATATCCAAGCGAATAAAGAATATTCAGTCTATCCCTTTGTAATGGACTAAAATTTTATTTTAATGAATAGGTATGAATGAAAGTGTATGCTTTTGTATAACCTGCAAGGATGGCTCTTGATTGATACAGGATTTTACATACGAATAGCGTATACAATACAGAACAATCACTTCCTAAGGGAAGACAGGCGGGAGGAAGTTTTTTTTGGGAACCCCACTGTTTAAAATGTTATGTTGTGGGAATACACATTTATTTAAGGTGATTCTCTCCATAGTGGCTCAGAATTCAGTTTCATTAAAAAAACGAGTCATGAAAGGCATTAAATTTAATATTTAATATATATATATATATATATATATATATATATATATATATATATATATATATATATATATTATGACGCATGAAACTTAAAACGTTTAGCATTAAGAAGAGATCAGTTTAACAAAAGTAATATATGTATATATTCTCTCTTCTCGAAGAAGGTTTGAGAGTATTTTTATGCTTAGTATTGTTTTATTCTGTTTAGTATTTATTTTATTTTCAGCTTTTCCCTGAGTACAAACACTCTTTACAGATTAATGATTTAATAGTTTATTTAATAGTATATGAAATTATACGGGCACGTTTTACACACACACACACACACACACACAGAACACAGAGCTGAAAGCTTGCAAGTATAACTCTGGAAAAGGATGTCAGCATCCAGTGGTGGGGAAGCTTTGATAAACAAAATTGTAGCTGTAACCGGAGTACGATGCTCCTTATTACCTTCCAACCCAACAGACCATTAAAATAAGGAGCTTCTATAGTTGGACGAATTCATAACTTTTAATACACATTTTTACCAGGACTGTCGAAAATCATTGAAAATTCATGGAAAATAGATTTATTACACATTTTAGGGATGGAGCATCCCCCTACCCCCACCCCTCGTGGTCGTGCTCATATGCATATCATTAGTACTAATGGATTTTACAACCGTGAAAATTCAGCCAGCATTCCAGCGCCAAGCCTCCACCAGATGGGAGTAATATGTGTGGTCGGATGATAATTAGGTGATTCCTGCGATATCAGGATACATTAATATAAATTCTAGAGTGAATTAGTGTTGTTTTCATTTGAAACGCTCTTTGTAATTCATGTGCAATGTCTGTGTATGAAAACTTTCTACTAAGGTATGTTTCCTCGGTCGTTTATGGTTGTGACTTAGTGTATGTAGCCTGTATATGTTCCAAATTCTGTTCTTTTAAGTCAATGCAATCATTACTGGAGCCTTGAAGCCTTGCCATTACTTGAAATGATAATCTACTGCTCATCTGTTATCGAACTTAATAGATAATCTCGCGTCGTGAACTAAAATCAACGTCATTCAGAATATTTATCTTAGCTTGGTGCAGCATAACCTTAATTAGACTTTCAGTGAGCAAAATTTTAGCTATTGTATTTATACACGGGAGTTTGAATCAAGAACATAATACTGCAATGAGAAACCTTATCTGAACAATAGAATGGTCTATATCTACACACTAAATGAGACCCATCGCAACATTCAGATTTTTATTTCCTATAACTGGAGGAATTAGAGGCACCTATGACATGAATCTTTACTAGAGGTTTGCCTGTCATTTCCGCTCTACTCTTTCACACCTTCCTTCCAGGGACTGAGCTTCTAACTCTTCTTAAGAATCATTGTGAAGGCTTCCTTTGTCACGCGTGGTTCTCTCCACTGCTCCAGTGCTCTTACGACCTCAGCCTTGTATCTAGAATCCCAGCTTCCATAATTTGTTATATACAACTCTGCCTTTGTCGCGAGATCTTTTTCCTCTGTATATTTACCTGCTGCGTATTTTTTTTTTTTAAGTCCGTGATGGGTTTTCTTGCAGACGAATTTTTAAAATGGTGTTGCACATTTAATGTTATGATGAAAATAACGGTTTTACAAAATTTTAGGGAGTTTATGAGACAATTCATATTCATATATTATAGAAAAAACAAATTTGTGAAATATTAAGATTTTTGTTTTTGTTTCGCACATTAGTAATGAATATACAAAAAAAATAGTTATGAACGTAATATTTTTTCTTATGATGTAAAAAAAATTTCAAGTGATAGTTCCCTAGAATTTACTTTGGTTTCTGTAATTGAACCTTCTCTCCTTCTCGGATTCTGCATATATAAAAGAACAAGAGAAAACGAGAGAAAATAAAGGCATCGCCTCTCCTTAGAAACCTAACTTAAGGCCATAAGGTTCTGTCAATATAAAAGGAATTTCCCATAAACAGGTCACGGATCCTCGCATTGGGGAAAACTGCACGGGAGGTAAACACAGTGAAGAGACCGGTGAAAAGGATGCTCTCTCTCTCTCTCTCTCTCTCTCTCTGTGTGTGTGTGTGTGTGTGTGTGTGTGTGTGTGTGTGTTGTGTGAGTGAGCGCAGTATAGCTGTAAAGGGTTGAAATCTTCACTAATTTCTGTCAGACAATTTTCCAGTTAATTTACCGGCTGACCGTCATCTATAGTTATAAAGAGAAATGGAGTCTGATAAATCAGGTAAATGTCCCATTTCCACATACACACGAGAATGCAACCAGGCGTATACACAGACACCTGCTCCCACACGTGCATTGCACTCTCAGGCGAGTCAGACAGGGCTAGAGTGATTTGAGATGGTTTGGTCTTGTAGAAAGAATGGCGAATATAAGTTGAAAGAATGGAGTCTGTTTAGAAAGAATGGCGAATATAAGTTGAAAGAACGGAGTCTGTAGAAATAATGGAGTATAGAATTTGGGAGTATGGAGTCTGTGTAGAAAGGATGGAGAATATAAATTGAAAGAATGGAGTCTGTGTAGAAAGAATGGAGAATGTAAGTTGAAAGAATGGGGAATATTATGTAGTTTGGTGAAGTGATGAAGCAGGAGGGAGGAGGGAAGATCGATGATGGATGGCATGAAACAGGCGTTGAACAGGAATAGCCAAGTTGTTAACACTTACAGGAAGCTTGTTTACCAAAGATCCCATGATACCTGGTGAAATTGACCTTTGGATCCTACTTATGTATCTGTTTCAGTCTGAAAAGCAACATCAGCTAAAACAGTCTGTAGCGATAGTGAGGACGGGTCTGCTTCAGCTCTAGTGAAAGCTAAAGCATTTCGTTGCAACGGGAAAATAGGATTTTTGGAGAATATGTAATCTTGAGAACTTGTATCCAATTGAAGATATAATAAAGAGACCAGAATCTTCCACTGTAATTCTTTGGCTAATTATTTTCAGACTTCATCTATTCTGAACTTCTTACTCCGCACATCTAATTCCCTTATCTTCCCTCGATTTGTGTACCATTGAAGACCATATAGCTCTTTTATCATAGGGGATTAATTCATTGAATTGAAGGGCTTATGTACTTTGATGTTTTTAACCACTTCCTCGCTACACGTTCATTCTTTTGAAGGCTTACACTGGCTCAGCTTATCTTGATCTACGGCAAGAACTGTAATCCTGAAAATTAATAAGAATAAATCGTAAGAATGTTTTCCTGGCGGGTGAGTACTTAGTGAAAGAAATGGACGGTACAGAAGCGTTGTGCGGAAGAAATGTTTAATATCATTGACGGCGAGGAACACGTGTCAGATGGAGTGAATGGTGCAACTTAGGTAGAAGTTTCAGTGCAATCGTGACGAGCCTTTGTATATATACATAATATATATATCATATATATATATATATATATATATATATATATATATATATATATATATAGATATATATATATATATATGCGTGTGTGTATGTGTGTTTGTTTTGGTTAATATCGTGGAAGTGTTCTGGGTTTGGTCTCATCTTTGCTTCAACAGTCAAAAGAGGGATTTTGAAGTGACTATCCTTTGTTTTTTCCAACTCCTTAACCATCCCTTAAATAAACTCTGCTCTCTCTCTCTCTCTCTATCTCTCTCTCGTCCTCTCTCTCGTCTCTCTCCATCTCTCTCTCTCTCTCTCCTCTCCTCTATATGTATTATATCTATATATATATATATATATATATATATATATATATATATACTATATGTGTGTGTGTGTGTGTGTGTGTGTGTGTGTGTGTGTGTGTGTGCATATATATATGTATATATATATATATACAGCATGTGGCACGAAGGAACACGTTGCTTGGGGTATCCTTAAATCTCATGTTAGCAAAGGTGGAGTGGAAACTGGGAACTTGGAACAAGTACTTTCGTTAGTTTATTCTACATTTTTCAAGTTCAACTTGAAAATGTTCCAAAGTCCCGCAGTTTCAATTCCACCTCTCTATCCTCGTCTATCGTGGAATTTAGATATAATATATAATATTTATAATATATATAGTATGTATAGTGATGATTCTATAGTAGTATATCCTATATATATATATATATATGCGTGTGGTATATTGTGATGTTTTTTTTTGGTTAATATCGTGGAAGTTTTCTGGTTGGTCCACATTCTTTGCTTCAACAGTCAAAAGAGGATTGTGAAGTGACTATCCTTTGTTTTTTCCACTCCTTTAACCATCCCTTAAATAAACTCTCTCCTCTCTCTTCTTCTCTCTCTCTCTCTCTCTCTCTCTCTCTCCTCTCCTATAGTATATATAGGGGGGGTATATTAGTGAGTATTAAATATATATATATATGAATATTATATATATGTTGTGATGCTATATGTATATATATATATATTATATATATATATAGTATATATATAGATATATATGTATTATATTATATTATATATATATATATATTATATATATATATATATATATATTTATACATATGTATGTGTGTGTGTGTGTGTGTAGTATGTATTCTGTTAGATAGTGTGTCTGTCTGTGAATTTTTCTGAGCGAGAACTAAACTGTGTCGTAACACAATACAAATAGCAGACGAAAGTAGGGAAAAGGTTTTCATATAAATTCCTCTGCCTTCTTTTCAGCAGACCCATGTTGACAATAGGAAAGCTTTGTTCCGAAATGACTGGCAAAGAGGAAATCAGACACGCTCAAATGCGCACATTCACCGCCTTCTTTTCGCATTGAAAGCCGTTCCAGTACCAGTAAATTCAAATGGGGCAATCGGCCAGAGATTCGGCTTATCCATTTGTCCTCAGATAAGCAGGAAAGCAGTGACCAAAAGCAGCACAAAGTCTCTCGGCTGCGGCCTGTAGGAGAGGGAACCACAGCAAAGCAGCGTGGACATATGAACTGGTATACTACCCGGCTTCTTTCTCCATCGTGAAATCGTTTTTAAACGCTACCTGATTGTAAGCGGCCCTCCTTTCAAACGCTCTCATTCCAAAGACTTTCCTCTTGAAGGCGACCGTGCTCGCGGGATAAGGGTTCGCCAAAAAGGTTCACGGCAGATTATTATCAAATGGTACAAAAGACCCGTTGTCGGTTCCTTGCTGGGTTAGGGAAATCACGCTGTTGCCGAAAGACGTAAATATCAAATTAATTTTACTTTTCAGATTCTCTCTCTCTCTCTCTCTCTCTCTCTCTCTCTCTCTCTCTCTCTCTCTCTCTCTCTCTCTCTCTCTCTCTCTCTCTCTCTCTCTCAGCTCCATCCCTTTCTTAGAGATAAACAGGAGTCAAATGCAATTGAATACATACACGTGAAACATGCACGAACATTACGAGGCTACAAACTTTCACCAAGGCTGTTCGCTCGTAAACTCTCGGCTCGGCTCCAGCTTTAAAGGTCCATTTCCCAGGTTTGCAACTTTGCATCACTATCAAAACCGAACTGCTTTTTCTCAGTCATCAGGACCAACAAGTATTGAAATTTTCTATTGAAAAAAAAGGGGGGGATACTTATAGATTTTACGTAATCGTGAAAAAAATTGCAGACAGGAATCGCACGAGAAACATACTTTTGTCTCAGGAGGTAAAACGATCATTGTTTTTTTTTTTTTCTTTTCAATCTGCACAGTAATTTTCCAAATGAAATAACCGACCAGAGATTCCGTAATTTCCTCATCCATTCTTCGTATTTTCTCGTTTGTGTAAGGAACAGATTATAATTATCTTTATAATCTCTTAGGAGAGGTTACAGTTACGGACTTATTAGCCGCAATTAGTCGGCAATGCTAAGATCGATAACGCTGCAAGATGCAGGATGCATTTATGTCATCCAGTTGCAATAATTATGAAATCGTGCATTGTTTTTGCAGTAAGAATCTTGATTCATTGCAATGATCAAAAACATGACAAAGTTTTTCACCCTTTAACGACTAACTCTCTTATGCCTTATGCCCAGAGAAAGTGTGGCACAAAGAACAATGCCCAAGGGAAGCCATACGAGACTGGGGAAGGAGCAGATGCTTCGCCTTTAACAAAAGGTACGTAAAGCGGTTTTGGCAATAAGCGAGACGTGGTCCAAAAAGAGGAGTAAAAGCATATCCAGGAAGTTGGCCACAAAACTTTTATTGCATCTTTTTTTCCTTCTTCGTTAATTATGTAGTAAGTAGATCTATTTATATCTGTCACTAGAATCTAGACATATTCTACCTTTGAAAAACGCAAAAATGGTATGTGAATTGGAAAGAGAGAGAGGAGAGAGAGAGAGAGAGAGAGAGAGCATTTGATTGAGTAACTTGGAAACTGCTTAATTACTTGATCGGAAAATCTACAAAAGATGTTTGTGTGTCTCATTGTTTCCTTTAATATGGTTCTTGATTCCAAAACGAAGCAGAATTTTTCAATTCAAAACACGTTGAAATGACCGTGATTTTATGGCGCGTATATTTATAGTAAACTGTCGTTTTTTTTTTTGCCTTTTTATGGTTTATTTCAAACGTTATGGAAAACGATCCGTAAAATGCTCAAGCAAAAATGCTGCAGAATTTTCCAAAGCTTTATTGACGTCAGAAGCAACGCCGGTGTTCCCAATGTTTCCGCAAACAGTCCTCCTTGCCGCTAGATACAGGCGTAAAACTCTAAGTCCCTGCAAAATTTCTCTTCCTTCTCTCCTGATGTCTTTGTCAGTCTTGGCTGTTAAAAAAATCCTTGATTCAGAGGGTTTTGTGAACTGAAAGTTTAAACTAGGTTTTATCCACCATAATTTGTTATATTTCGCTTTACTTGCAAGATATACGGTTTTATGGTTACAATATAGTGATCAGCTATCAAGGATAACAAGCAAATGGAATCTGTAAACATAAGCAAGAGCATCAATCGCTTTCTCATCTTTGTGTCCTTTACGAAGATTTTCACTTGTTGGTGGGTGAGCTGGATGGAATGAAAACAATAACAGAGTATGTATATTATAAATGTGTATGACAATGTTTGTAAAGCACTTGATTCTCATTTGACGGGGATACTATTAATCATAACAATTATGCATTGTGTGTTATTTGCAAGTACGCGTTGAATTCGTCCTCTTGTCGCAAATATCTATGATTTCAATGGACGATGTAATATAAAAACCTTATGCACTTTCACAGAGAAAGTTTTGACACGTAGAAATACGACCAATGGAAGATGCTACAAGTTACACAAGCGAAAGAAATATAAAATTCATTCGGTATCCACACACCTAAACCAATCAGGAAATTGTTTTTCTTTTTATTTACCTTATTTTTTTCTTCACTTACCGCCGCTCTCATAGTCCCGGAAACTTTTGCAATTAGATAAGACTTCAGCCACATGTTTCTGGGCCTTTGTTCCCCAAAGAAGACGACTCTTTAATAAGAGGAAAAAATCTTTGGACTTGCAGCCGAGAATTAAAAGATTTCTGGGGACGTCGTGATATAATTAAGCGAATCCCTGGTTTTCCGCCCCCCCCCCCCCCCTCCCCCCCCCCCCCCCCCCCCCATCCCCCACCCCCTTACTCTTCCGTGCGCGAGAGAGACCTCAGTCTTTATGTAAAATGCAATACGTTGCTCCTCAATAGATTAGGCTGCATTTACTCGAAAATAGCGGTTAAGTCTTGTCTTTAGATAAAAATCATAGATATTCATTATGTTTTACAATGCCAAAGAGAGGATAAGGAAATGCGACCTCTTAATTATGAGGTCAAATTTAATGTAAGTCTGTTATTAAAAAAGAAAAAAAAAAGCATACCATCGGGAACTAACCAAATGACTGAAAATTAATGAAACATTGTCTACGGAAGTGGGAATGGGATGTCATGCCATTTATTTTATTATTGTGAGATCTGGTTGGAAAGGAACTAGTAAATGAAAAAATAATACAAACTTTTATCTAGATGTAACGATGTGACAGTTAATAAATAACTTAACTGCTTTAGGCAAACGGATCCATTTAATTGCAATTTACAAATGAAAAGATTACTGCATCAGCTCCTTGACGTTCATTTTCACGTGTATTTTGTGCGTCCCATAGACTTGAGTACTTGTCATCCTTCATCTTCTAGTTTGGGATTATGTGATATGTGTTACTTCATAAAAAGCGGTAATTTTCCAGGATCGTATACATCCATATTCACTTGCCTTCTCATTTGCCCCTTCCTTTGTATTTATCACCTTTGACGAATCCTCGTTCCTCCACCAGGACTGCTTGTCAATTTGGTATTTCGGTCTCCAGATTTTCTAAGATCGTTACAGCCTCCTAGATTACTCTCCTGTTTTGTGACTTATTCCTATATTTACTATCGCTGCTTCAACTCTTTCCTTAAGCCACCTGACCGGTATTTTTAATGTCTTGGTGCTTTAGCACATTTTCTTAAAACCAGTACAAGGCCACGAAGTTCTAAGTATGTTCTCTCTGTTCCTGTGAAATATCTTTCACCACTGCTCATCGGTATTTATCTACAATATTTCCTTATATCATCGTAAATTTTTCAACCTTCGTCTAGTGGACACTTCTGCAGATTCACAGACACTTTGGTTACTTTTATAGCTGAACAACTGCCCTGCTTTCCATTTTTAGAACAAATTCAGTCATTCCTTTCCATCCACAGACATCACTGTACAACGTTTTCCAATATCGTTTCTATTAACACAATGCTAGTAAATATTTGTCTTGTCAGATTATTTTCAGTTATATTCCAATAATATATTCTTTAACCATAGGCAAGTAAGTTTTGTCTTTTGTCATATTATTTTCAGTTATATTCCAATAAATATATTTTAACACAAGGCTAGTAAATCTGTCTTGTGTCAGATTATTTTCAGTTATATTCCAATAACATATTCTTTAACCCAAGGTAAGTAAGTTTTGTCTTGTGTCAGATTATTTTAAGTTATATTTCAATAAATATTCTTCAACACAAGGCTACTAAGTCCTTGTCTTTTGTCACATCATTTTCAGTTATATTCTAATTGTTTACACAAGGCTAGTAAGTCTGTGTGTCTTGTGTCACATTATTTTCAGTTGTATTCCAATAAATATTCTTCAACGCAAGGCTATAGTAGATTTACATCAACCGTGCATGTGATGTCTAGGCCAGTCCCTTACGACGCTCCTGATTGGCTGTTGATAAGCCAATCACAGGTCTGGAAATCTCAGTCTCTCTCGAGAGTTCACATGGGCAGGATGTGTTCCCCCTCTCCTGAGGTATGCGTTTTAAAGACGTATCCCTCAGTTGAGTTGGAGCATACATCCTGCCTATGTGAACTATCAAGAGAGATTGATTCCAGCCCTGTGATTGCCTTATCAACAGCCAATAAGGAGCGCCGTAAGGGACTGGCCTAGACATCATATGCACGGTTGATGTAAATCTACTATAGTTGGTCTGTGTGTCTTCTGTCATTTTATTTTCAGCTATATTCCAGTAAATATTCTTCAACACATGGCTAGTAAGTCAGTGACTTGTCACATTATTTTCAGTTATATTCCAATATTATTTTTTTAACATTGGGTAAGCTAATCTTTGTGCCTTGTGTTAAAGCGTTTTCAGATATATTCCAATAAGACAAAGCATTAAGTTTTTGTGTCTTGTGTCGGATTATTTTCAAGTATATTCCAATAATATTTTGCCACAAGTCAAGTAAGTCTTTGTGTCATGCTTCAGACTATTTTCGTTTGTATTCCAATATTATCATCTTCAGCTCAAGGTAAGTAAGTCTTTGTATATTGTGTCAGGTCATTTGCAGCTATAATCGTACATAATATTCTTTGACAATATAGACAAGTAAATCTTTGTGTCTTATATCAGATTCTTCTAAAACCCATTTACTTTTGGAAATGAATTAACTTTGTTCAAAATTAATGTATGTGTAACGTGCAAAGACATCAACTTTTTCATTTCTTTTTACAGGTGCGAATTTGGTGTATCCCCCGAGGACATCTTAGACACAGAAGCCTAGAAATATAATCGCATCAAACGCATTGTCTTTTGAAGAGACTGTTTTCTTTGGTCATAAGGAACTTATTTGCGGATGTTTGCTGCAGGCCCTTGTGCACGGAACAATGTAATCGCTTAAAGGGGAACCGAATGTGGTGTACACATTATAGTAACGTTCCCAGCGCTCAGAAAACAGCTCGGGCTCGTTCATTTTAGGCATTACGACGAACTGATATTATTCAGGTTTGTGTGACCTGTTTTCTGATTTTCGGCCCTCTACAGTAAGCGATTAAGGATTGAAACCTTGTGAAGCATTCATAAATTGAAAAAGGAAGAAAAGACTGTCATTTGATATGCAAGTGAACGATGCTGAATAAGATAATCAAGACTTGAAAACTACTGCTCACAGTTGCGTTTCGTCGAAGAATACTTCTCTGATACATAGCAAAGCACCAGTTCGCTTCACGTAGACATGGCCATCAACGTAGTTCTTCCCATTCTGATTCCACTTGAGGAGAACCTTCGTAATGGTGAGTACACATTTTTATTTATTTTCATTCACCTTTTTGTTATCTTTTAACGAGTTTCATTTGCGAGGGTACTACGGGTCCTTTTCTATTTCATATGTATGTGATCAATCCTAAACAATTCAAAATTAAGGCGATATTGCTAAGATTATATATATATATATATATATATATATTATATATATATATATATATATATATATATATATATATATATATATATATATTATAAAACCATATAAAAAGTATGTTCACAACAAAATAAAATCTTGGGGCTAATCACAGATTTCTGCCTGTAATTCTTAATGACCAAGATACATTTTTGGTGTTAAAATATCGAGGTATTTATTCTATTCATTTATCATTACATCATGAGATCATGCATTTTAAAGAAAATTAATACAAATTATCATAAATAGGAACAAGCTAGAAGTTCTATATTGTTATTTTTTTTATTTTCATTTGATTAATACAATCGATGTTAATTCACCAGAAATGCGAACAGATTCTCTTTCATTTTAACTACGTACAGTAGTTATATATATATATATATATATATATATATATATATATATATATATATATATATATATATATATAATTTAATTGCCATGGAGGAAATTGAAAACACGAGAACTGCCGAGATCTTTCGGTCTTAACGACTCTTTACTTAATGCAAGACTGATCAGAACAAAAGAAACACACAGTATAGGTAAGCATATACAAATGGACATTACAGGATTAACAAAAGGTCCAATTCACTTAAAAGAAACGAAAAAACGCCCGTAGGCTTGATTAAATATTTTAAAAGCAGCCACCCACACGTGGTCACAGGTAATTTAGTCGGAAAATATATGGGTCCAAATTGTACAATCCCTGACTAAGATTGTACCATTTGGACCCATATATTTGTAAAATGTTTTTGAAGGACTTTGAAATAAATGAATTAACTACTAATTAATTAGTCCCACATGTTTTTGGCTATTAATCTTTTTCCTTTCTCTCTCATGCTTGCTATATTTGTATTTTATGTTCGTTTCTCACTCATTGTTTGACTTTTTTGTAAATTTCATGTACCAATACAAAGTGTATTGTTTTTCAATTTAAATTGGCCTTGACCAGTGTGTCTGACCGCACCGCTCCTAAATCCTTAATGTATCCTTCGGGATTTGACTACATTTCTACTGTCCGGTCGTACGTGCTTCTCTGTTTTCAACATATACTGTTTTTCGACTAAATTACCTGTGACCACGTGTGGGTGGCTGCTTTTACAATCTTTAATCTAGCCCACGGGCTTTTTTTCGTTTCTTTTAAGTGATTTGGATCTTTTGTTAATCCTGTAATGTCCATTTGTATATGTTTACCTATACTGTGTTTTTCTTTGTTCTGATCAGTCTTGCTTTAAGTAAAGGGTCGTTAAGACCGAAAGATCTCGGCAGTTCTCGTGTTTTCAATTTCCTCCGTGGCATTACCTTTAGTTATACATACCATCACGTTATCCATATATACATATTAGGGATGTTGCCTTGTATAATAACATATTAGGGCTGTTGCCTTGTATAATAAGGCGCCCTATGAGGTAATGTCAGACTTGCGATAATCTTACGCTAAGTCGGTTGGTTATGCACTTCCATACTCATTGGAGTGTCTTGGGGTTTGCTGATAACTTACGAAGTGGTTATGATGACGATGTGTTAAACTCATGATGATATCTTTTCTGATGTGAGGTTTCTAGTAGAAAACACTAAGTATAAAAAATAGTTCTTTTCTCTGAGATTACATGATGAATATAGGATTGTACAGGTCTGCCAATGACAATGGCTTGATCGCTTCTGCCAATGATGATGGCTAATTCTGTTCTGTTCCCACTACGATCTCGGTTACAAGTCATAAAGGAAGCAGACAGTAGCTCGAACATATGAACATACATACAAATGAGACACATTAGAAATCACGTAGGCCGTTTGAATTATAGGTCGCGGTAGTTGTCTCAAGCAGGAAGCTTGGACTAATGTTTCAAAACAAATGAATGACCACAGGTGACGGCATGTTAACTTAGCCTACTTTATTGTATACGTCATCTTAGAATACTTTATCGTCTCTGGTCTGATCACATTCCTGCAAGCAATCTGGTTGACCTCTTTAGTTTTAGTTTTTTATATATATATGGAATAATATTCCATATTTTTATTATATAATCACTTACATACATACATACATACATACATATATATATATATATATATATATAAATATATATATAATGTATGTATATATATATATATATATATAATATATATATATATATATATATGATTTATAATCACTTTAGCACGTGATTCATTTATCACACATATCCACAGGTGAAAAATAAGAGACAGGGTGTAGGTCCTGACCGGTTTCGGCTTTATTTTCAAGCCATTGACAAAGGACTGATACATAGTATTAGAATTCACGAGTATATATACTACAAAGACAGTACTGACGAACACACACACAACCGATTGAGACTGCAGATCCACTCACAGGCAGGTGTCAAGGTAGGAGTGGTTTTCAAAAATCATTAGGC
>NC_061108.1:35357693-35420193 GCF_015104395.2 Macrobrachium nipponense
AAAACAATATTACACACACACTATATATATATATATATATATATATATATATATATATATATATATATATATATATATATATAATGTGGGTATGTGTGTGAATGCGGTTGCAGAAATCAGGAGAGTTTCCACTTAATAAGCATTATACGAATCAAAAGCCAGAAATCTTGCTAGGTATTATTAATTTTCATCTTAGTCACTTTATCTAGCTAACAAAAACATTGAAACATCCATAGAATTTATACCTGACGTTCATATCCTATGCGGTCAGCTACTTAATGACCTTAGATAAGTTGTTATGGATTCCGTTTAAATTTCACCTTTTTTCATTTACAGGGTTACTGACCTGGGTTACCCTGAAGGTCTTGGCATATGCAGTTCTATGTCTTAAGTTAAAGACTATGGATTGCCAGAGTACTGATTAAAACAGAATTCATACTACATTGTTACGTTTAAAGCCCTTTCTATCTATGATAAAATACGAGTGGATCTTTTTGTTTGTCTCCTGCAAACCTGTTTGTCTGCCCCAGGTGGAGCCGGTATGTAGGGGAGACATGACACATCCACCCTCCTGCAAACCTGCTTGTCTAGGTGTGGTAGGTAAGGAGGATCTAGGGGTTAGGGATGACAGGATGGGCAGCGCCGGGTTCCAGTGCATTGCATTGTGCAACATCTAACCTGTTAGTAATAACAATCATATTTTTAATTTTTCTGTTATGTCAACACATCCCATATATGTATTTACTTCAAACAAAACACTTAATATTCATTAAAGAAAAGAAGCGTATATTTTTCAAGAACTATTTTTGTATGCAATAGGTACAAAGTGCAGAAGATTTTATTTTTTATTTTTTGAACGTTATCAAAGATGATACTCAAATGAAGAAGAAAACCCACAACTCTACCCTACTGAGGACATCAAGATGTATTATAAGGCCTTCATGCACTCAGTATCGCAAGAACTTGATGAATAAAGTCATCAAGAGAACATCCTCCCCACTGAAGAAGGCAAGACAGTTGACCTTATAATATAATACAAGCACAGAAGAACCAGAGAATTAATTTTGAAGAACAACCCCTCACTGACAGCAAGAGACCCCCTGAAGCAGACGAACGTAATATACCAATTCATATGCCCCGCCCGAGAATGACAGGGGAAGTACATTGGTATGACTACAATGCTCCTTGTGTAGAGAGCCTCATGTCATGTCCAAGAAGGGGCCATCAAGAATCCCGCACTCACTGCCGAACAAGACAATCTCCTGTGGCAGTATATTCACAACAAAAGAATAATAGGGAGAGCACCCAATCCTTGCCACCTGCAGCTTCTGGAGACGCTACTCATCCAGGAGCAGAAGGCCTTCATGAATATGACACAGGAGGTCTTTTTGCCCCCGGCTTGCATATGAAAGAACTCTCCTATTCCAGCTAACAACATCATATCATCGCCTGAAATCGCCCCAGTTCAAGGAAACACCACTGGTGATGACTCTGACTCTATCGATAATATCAGCAGTGACTTCATGCAGCCATTGGCCAATGAAAATTTGGCTCGCCATGACGTCACGCTGCTGAGAAGATTGACACGACTGCAGCAGCGCATGCTCCCAGGCTCTGGTTTGAACCAACAGCCCGGTAGCCAATCATTAATCAACGGCCAGTCGAGAGCCAATGAAAATGCAGCAGCATGAAGATCCCTTGCTGCACCACCAGTACATAAGCAGATGGACTCGCTCTTCAGCCCTAGTCCATCACCCACCTCTACCTTAGAGGGTGTCTAGAAGCCCCAGACAAAATGTTACCAGGAATAGCCAAAATTCAAAATCAACAAAATTAGGGTATAAACCTGTAGAGCTTTTAAGCTCTACAGGTTATACCCTGAAAGTTTAACTAGTGCCCCAGGCATTGGAATGAAAATTAAAGTTCATAATTACTTACTTTTGACATGTAAAGCTTCGGTGCATTGCCCACCAGTTTAAGCAACAATGAAAAAACCATAATTAGAAAATAGAGAAGAACCTCTATAAAATTAATGCAGCTGATGCAGCAAAAACCTTTATTAGAACATATTATTATTAATATATTATCATACGGAAGATGAAACTGATTCGTGTGGAACAAGCCAACAGGGGCCACTGACTTGAAATTCAAGCTTCTAAAGAATATGTTTCTCATTTGAAAGAATTTACAGAGGTAATAGGTAATGCAGAAAGAAGAGATCAGCTATTACAAAAGAAAAAATAAATTAATAAGTTAATGAATACGTGGATAAAAATATATATAAATGATTAAAAGTTCAAGGAGAATTGTTTTAGGTTAGTAATGAATTGCCTCTTCATTGAATTTTCGATTTTCCAGTTGCACAAGTCTGCAGGGAAACTGCTCCACAGTCCAGCTGTGTGAGAAATAAAAGACCTCTGGAACTAAGAATTTTGACAGCAAGTCACATTTACTGAACATTGGTGCTGCTTCTCAGCAAATGTGGTTGCTCTCAGCAGAAGAGGATCAGGGATTTATTGTGACTGAAAGATCTCTTTTCAACTACAACTTAATAAAATAAAAAGACCATCCGTTGATGGTCCAATTCATAATTAGTAATATTAGGAACCAGAAACCTGCCACCATGAACCTCTGTATTTAAGTGAGATATATCCCTGGCACAAGTAAATATCCACACCAAAATTAAAAACAGTATTCTAGTAAAGGACAAATGACCTAAAACAGGTTGCATTTATTTTTTCACCGTTATAAGTAAACGAGGCCTTGCATGCAATACCTAACTTCTGTGTAACATTTTCTGATGCTTTCATTAGATGTTTCTCGCTTTCATTAGATGTTTCTCAAAAGCAAGATGTGAGTTAAAAGGTACACCAAGTATACACGTAGTTAAAACTTCAGACTTTTAGCTGAGTCCCATCCACTTGACGGGGAGGATGGGTTAGAAAATCAGTATGTGATCTACCAATCAATAGTGTTTTCGTTTTACTGGAGTTTAGCCTCATACCTCACTGACAGCACCATTCACTGATCTGCTCCATGTCACGATTGAGACTAAGGACAGCTTCATTTCTCTTAAGTGTAGACTTGACTACACCTACAAGTGCTGCATCATCGGGATACTTAACAATCTTGTTCTCCACGTAAACAACAGTATCACCTGCATACTCTATACATAACAGCGAACCAAGAACACTACCCTGTGGAACTCCTTAAATAGTAAGTCTTGCTTGGTAGTGTTCGTGCACTAAAGATCGCATCAACAGCAACTTGCCACTACCTTTGATAAGGAAATCTTAAAGTACTCTAAAAACTTGGTTTACTAAATAAAGAGCAGCACTAAAATCTATGTGAATTACTCTACACTGATAACCCTTATCAAGGTTCTCTCGCAAAGGGCATGTCAAATCCAAATGAGCATCGGAGATACATTCCACACTTTTACAGTGGCTTCAAAATAAGTTTATACTGCAAAATGAGAGAGTACAAGGAAAATAGAAATAGGCCTGTACTTACTGCAATCTACTTATATGCTACTCTGGAACAGGGAATGGATTACTAAGCTTACACTCATCTGCGAAAATACTACATCCACGTAAAAATCTATAGAATCTACTAATCTTAGGAAACTACACACTAAACAGATTCTAAAACACAAAAGGAAGAAACCACAATAATTTTCTTAACATCCCCAAAGTGAAAGGTAATAGTAAGAATAGGTTTAGGATGGCAAGTGTCAGGGAAAGGACATCCTTAGCTGATTTTTTAGCTTCAAAAGCTCGATGAAGCAGTTCAGCCTTTTCCTTAGGGCTGGTAGCCAATCTACCATCATTCCCTCAAGTTTCCACTTCAAATTATTATTGTTGTTTATTTTGGTTAAGTGGTAAACTGTTCACAGTACAGCAAGACTCAACAAAAATTGTGTAATTTTCATATGAATGATTTACTCTCCTTGTGTTGAATTTTATATGCATCATCAGAGTATGGCTGGTCATTTATCCTAAATTTGATGACCTTTTTTAGAATGTTCCTTTCTTAATTAGCCATCAGCATTTCATTTGATTTCTTCTTGGGAACTGGATCTGATAAGCATCTGAAATATTAGCTTCCTAACAAGCTTCAATAATGTGATCGCAGTTGGCCCTAGATTTCAGCCAGACTGTTTTTCCAACGGTGGAATTAGGAATGTACAGACTGGCAGATATGTCCATCTCAATGACACAATGGTGGGAAGTGCCTAGATGCTCGCAGACCTTGGACTTCATGATAGCTGGAACAGTTTTGTGAACGTGAGGTTTAATTGTGAGGACAAGGGAGAGAGACAGGTAACTGGGTACTTATGTTTATTACATTAAACATGGGTTATAAAGAGGCTGCGGACGAATATGCAGTGTCCGACCCAAAGCAAGAGAAAACTGGGTCTGGGCCAGACGAATCAAAAGCCAGAAATCTTGCTAGGTATTATTAATTTCCATCTTAGTCACTTTGTCTAGCTAACAAAAACATTGAAACATCCATAAAATTTATACCTGACGTTCATATCCTATGCGGTCAGCTACTTAATGACCTTAGATAAGTTGTTATGGATTCCTTTTAAATTTCACCTTTTTTCATTTACAGGGTTACTGACCTGGGTTACCCTGAAGGTCTTGGCATATGCAGTTCTATGTCTTAAGTTAAAGACTACAGATTGCCAGAGTACTGATTAAAACAGAATTCATACTACATTGTTACGTTTAAAGCCCTTTCTATCTATGATAAAATACGAGTGGATCTTTTTTGTTTGTCTCCTGCAAACCTGTTTGTCTGCCCCAGGTGGAGCCGGTATGTAGGGGAGACATGACACATCCACCCTCCTGCAAACCTGCTTGTCTAGGTGGGGTAGGTAAGGAGGATCTAGGGGTTAGGGGTGACAGGATGGGCATCACCGGGTTCCAGTGCATTGCAGTGTGCAACATCTAACCTGTTAGTAATAACAATCATATTTTTAATTTTTCTGTTATGTCAACACATCCCATATATGTATTTACTTCAAACAAAACACTTAATATTCATTAAAGAAAAGATGGCGTATATTTTTCAGGAACTATTTTTGCATGCAATAAGTACAAAGTGCAGAAGATTTTATTTTTTATTTTTTGAACATTATCAAAGATGATACTCAAATGAAGAAGAAAACCCACAACTCTACCCTACTGAGAACAGCAAGATGTATTATAAGGCCTTCATGCACTCAGTATCGCAAGAACTTGATGAATAAAGTCATCAAGAGAACATCCTCCCCACTGAAGAAGGCAAGACAGTTGACCTTATAATATAATACAAGCACAGAAGAACCAGAGAATTAATTTTGAAGAACAACCCCTCACTGACAGCAAGAGACCCCCTGAAGCAGACGAACGTAATATACCAATTCATATGCCCCACCCGAGAATGACAGGGGAAGTACATTGGTATGACTACAATGCTCCTTGTGTAGAGAGCCTCATGTCACGTCCAAGAAGGGGCCATCAAGAATCCTGCACTCACTGCCCAACAAGACACAATCTCCTGTGGCAGTATTATTCACAACAAAAGAATAATAGGGAGAGCACCCAATCCTTGCCACCTGCAGCTTCTGGAGACGATACTCATCCAGGAGCAGAAGGCCTTCATGAATATGACACAGGAGGTCTTTTTGCCCCCGGCTTGCATATGAAAGAACTCTCCTGTTCCAGCTAACAACATCATATCACCGCCAGACATATATACATAAATAACCAGACATATATACATAAATAACTACAGACACAGTCTGTGTTCATACGTGGTAACTATATTGGCGGAAAGGCCAGAGAATTCTACATAAGATGGTGTACATTAGAATTCTGCATGTTGTTATAGTGGAATAAAATAGCGAAAGGACGTTGGCTATACAAATACTGCCTCCCCACCAAGACATTCAATTATGGAATAATGACTGGATGATAAAAATCTCGGAAACAGGAAGCGACCCCGTGTCCCAGTGATCACTTGTTGTGGGGTGTCATTGATTGGCGAGCCCTTCGGCATTGCTGGCTGACAGGATGCCTCCCCTGGCAGTTGCCTTGGGGGTTCGATTGTCGACTGGGCGACCAAGGCTGCGGAGGAGCTGCATTGTGTGCGGTGGTGGTGGTGTGGGATGGGCCAAGGGGACCCCCAGATGCGGCGGCGGCGTCAGTTGGGCTGAGGAAGTCCCCACGTGTGGCAGCAACGTCTGAATGATAGAGCAGGACTGCAGGTGTGGCAGCGACATCAGGTGGGCAGAGCAGGACCCCAGGAGCTACAGCAGCGTCGGGGGTGGTCGAGGAGGCCCACAGGCAGCAGCGTCGGACGAGCCGAGTAGGGCCACAGGTGCGGCAGCGACATCGGGCTGGCAGAGCAGGCCCCTGGGAGTGGCAGTGGTGTCGGGGGAGGAGCCTAGGATGCCCGTAGGTGCAGCATCAGCGTTGGGAGGGCCGAAAAGGTATCTGGCATCCTCTGATTTAATCAAGGAAACCCACGATGTCGATGTGGATGTGTCCGGACCTCCGCCTGATTCTGTGTGGTGGCTGACCAGCACCCAGCTACCTGTTCTCGTGGTTTGTCTCACAAACCGAAACTCGAAATGAGTGCCGTTAATGGTGTTGGGTCGACGGCGGAGAGGAACTTTAAGAGACCTACACTGTGGCACTATATTAAGCCTGCCAAAGATCTCTGAAGGTGAGCGGCCGAAGTAAGTCCATTAATGGCTGAGCCAAAACCGGTGTGTCACTGACCAATCCAGGAGGTCACCAGTTGTGAGGGCAAGGGAGAGAGACAGGTAACTGGGTACTGATGTTTATTATGTTGTTGTTTGAGTTTAAGCTGCCCTTATGCCAGTACGGGCTCTTGCCCATAGAGCAGCCCGTAGGTCATATTGAATATTTTGTGGGTGGAAAGGTGATTTTTAAGGATATGTGGTGAGCCTTTATTATGATATCAATGGAATATGCTATGATTTGCAAAAGTGAAATGAAAGGTGAACAGGCAGAGTTACAAATTCTTTTAAACCCTAAGGTATCCTTCAGTAGGAGAAAAAGACTGTTAACAGCGAGTCCCAGCGAGTCAGAGATAGCCAATAAGGAAATCGGAAAGGTTATAGTCAAAGAAAAACAGAAAAAAACATAAACTCTATGGAGTTCAAGTACCATTTTTCATTTATACAGGGGTTGTTGTTGTTTGAGGTTAAGCTGGCCTTGTGCCAGCACGGGCTCTTGCTCGTAGAGCAACCCGTAACAAAACAGGGGGTAAAAAGGAGGCTGCGGACGGATATGTAGTCCGACCCGAAGTAAGAGATAACTGGGTCTGGGCCAGCCGAGTTGTTTTCTTACAGACATATATACATAGATAACTACAGACGCAGTCTGTGTTCATACATGATAATTATATCGGCGGAAAGGCCAGAGAATTCTACATAAGATCATGTACTTTAGAATTTAGGATGTTGTTATAGTGGAATGAAAATAGCGAAACGACGTTTTTCTTACATAATCTAAAAACCATTTTATTGTCATGAGTGAAATGGAATAAGAATGGTGGATTTGATTAAATAAGCATATAGAGAACGTTTTGGATCGACAAAGGTAGTTGAAATATCAAAGGAAATACAGGAGGGAAGGCTTCGATGGTGTGGACTGTGGACACCTGTTACGAAGAGATGAACATCATGATGGAAGACATACGATGGAAATGGAAGTGAGGGGTAGAAGGAAGAAGGGAAGACCAAGAAAGAGATAGCGTGATTCTGTAGGGGAAGATATGTTTTGGAAAGGCATTAACGAGAACGATGCGCAGGAAAGAAATCGATGGAGACGACTCATTCACAACGGCGACCCCATATAAAAATGGGTAATAGCTGGGAAGAAGACGAAGAAGAAGAAGAGGAAGAATCATATAGAGAACGTTTTATTTCCGAAGTAATTGACAGAGGCTGTAAGAATGCCGTGCCTAATGCTAATTTGCTACAAATAGGTCAAACGTCTCATGGCCAGAAATAATACTCTCAATCCTTTCTTTTTATGTTAGGCACCCGAATGCTTATTTAATCCATTTTCTTCTCATCAAAATCCGTGAAAAGAAAACGTTAGTTACAGAAAACGTTATTTTGAGGCCTGACATATACGTTTTCTTCTCACATATTGACTTGTAAGAGAAAACGAAAACTCAATTTTCTATGGATGGCTTAGAATTTTAACATTTATTATGCTCATGGACTCTGTATTATGACTTTTCTACTTCGGAAACATTCTTAAACAATCTTCTAAGATTCTAATCGATTTCGTATTTAATAAGAAAATCTTGCTAATGAAAGAATGAAAACTTTTTTGAAATAGAGCCTCACCAATGTATTGTATGCAAGTGGAAAAATATAGACTGTAGTAAGTAGTTATTTATTTATTTTTTTTTTACATTTACTTGTTCACATTTCTAACTGGGTTTGGGAAGTTCTATATGTTTTTTTTTAATCGTCAGTTACTTTAATGTTGTGCTTTCCCCAATTTCTTACTAATTTATAATTTAATGTGATATAAATTGTAGAACCGTTAAAGCACTTAAATTATTTGGTTGATTGTATTGGACAAATTCATTTGAGTAGAAATTGGTAAATTAGTTCATGATTGTAAGGATTCAATAATCAAGAGATTCCATAGACTCCACTTTATATATATATATATATATATATATATATATATATATTATATATATATATAGCCTATATATATATATATATATATATATATATATATATCTATATATTATCTATGATTATATAGCCTATGTATAATATAACATATTTTGACGCCGTAACTTGCATTGGAGATCCACAGAACTATTTGATACTATTATAGCAGATGGGAATACCTTCCATTCAGTTTGTACAGATACTAATACGTCCATTTTTCGCTTGGATATTCGGAAAACTTTAAATACTTAGTATAAGCAGTAATTACGACATTGATTTAATTATTTTCTTTACAAATTTACTCCTTTTTACTAAAGAAAATCAGATACAAAAAAGTGGTGTTCTTCATTTGTTAATTTTGCAAGTATCGTTTTGCTATTTTATGATTAATTTTTTTATTTATTTGTATTGTATTCCTAATTTTATTCAAACGACAGGCAACCGTCAGTGGAAAATTATTAAGAAAAGGTTTTAAAAGTTGGTTAACTTTTGTTATTTTGTTTAAATACATATAGAGTTAGGGTATTAGGATTTCAATAATGCGTTATTCAATAATTAAATTATGTGTTTATTTATATATCTATTTATTTGTTAAAGAGTTTCAATGTTGGAGTCTTACAAATCTTGTGCAAATTACTATACGAGGTTACTATTATCCTTTGAGTGGAATGAAAAACTAACATGTCAGTATTTGTTTCAGTATTGCAAGTTTAAATTCTTCGGTCTGCAGTCCAACATTTAAACCAAAAACAAATAAACAAACTCTATTTTTAAAGTTAACACCCTTTTAAACGCTTTCTCATTGGAAACGGAGTCAGCGAACTTTTTTAACTCGTAAAAAACTAATAACTGAGGAACGGTTTCGAGGAGTGCCAGGTTGAGCCGATCTTTTTTTTTTCTTTTTTTTTCGTTTAATGGCCCTGCTTCATATATTTTCCTTAATTAAACTTTTCTGTCCGTCTCTCTCTCTCTCTCTCTCTCTCTCTCTCTCTCTCTCTCTCTCTCTCTCTCTCTCTCTCTCTCTCTCTCTCTCTCACGTCTCCAATATGGAGAGTGTGAGTGTCCATTATATCCGTTAACATTTTGCGTTGTATTCACGTTACTTACTGGAAAATTCTTATACTTAATTCTATGGCCAGTGAAGGCTTAGCTAATCAGTTAATGGGAAATATTCTCTCAATGTGAAAGCTACGTATACAGACCCAAAGAAAAAAACTAATATCAACTGATTATCGATGTACAGAATCTAAAACGTCCTTTAGAAAGATATGTTAGTTTTTTTATGTTCCTGCGTGGGTGTCCCTATTTTAAGAATGCTCCTGGATCATGTTGAATTTTACAGACTGTAAATTTATTAGTCATCACTTTCGGTAATTATTTACCTTGCCAATGCCTTTTTAGCATCTTTACGTATATCCTTGTGTCTTATTTTGTCATTAATGTCGACTTATTGGTCAAGTTGAATAAGCTGAATCTTTATTTTTATCTTTTTTTCAACCTCGTGCTCAGTCATTAACCAGAAGTTAGGGTATTATCACAACAGAGAGAGAGAGAGAGAGAGAGAGAGAGAGAGAGAGAGAGAGAGAGAGAGAGAGAATATGTACATCTATCCTTCTGTCTGCTGGTATTATTTGACAAAGAAATTCATTCTGGTTATACCGGCTAGGAACGAAAAATTGCTAGACAAACAAAGGCGAGTTCTGAATAAACAATATACATCTGGGGCAAAGGTTTTGCTTTAGAGCTGAATAAAATGATATTATAAAAGCTCCATCGGAACTTAAATGAAAGGAAATTCTAGAAAAGTAATTTTCGTAAAAGCACTGTCAATATATTTGCTTTATATCTCGGCCGCAAATTGTTTTCATTGATTTAGACTTATCTTGAAATTTCTGCGCACAGGCAGGTTTCCCTGTGTCGTCGATTTTTATATTCTGCTAAACGTACGCATAAGAATGAACTCTTTTATATTCTGAATAGCATTGAATTCAACATCAAAGGAAAACCAAACAAAAAGATGTGTGTTAAGGACAATAATGATTATTAACATCATTGCACTCATTTCGAGAAAGAAACGAATCCAACGGCGAGGGAAATTGTATTCAAAAACCTTGGAGTGAAAAGTGCTTCCTTTTTTGTGAAAACTGGAGGTAAAATGAAATTTTAGCCGCGGAAAATAGCGACTGCAGAAAGCGTGAGTGTGCCGCCTGGAGGCTGCTGCCATTGAATTCCAAGTTTCAGTCGGTGTATTTAGCGACTACTTTCGACTTCTAGGTATTATGAGAAGGAGAAAGGCCAATTCCTCCAAGACTCGATTTCATTTTAGAGAAATTGAATGGTAAACAAGGATTACTTTTTCTTTCTCGTCCCGTGCAGTTTTCTTTCGAGGTTCCAGGTATTTTAAATGAGTTTATTTTAAATAAGCAAGTGTGATCTGACGGAAAATCGGTGACGATATCACCAGAATTATGAAAGACTTTGAGAGTGTGACTCAGTATCAGCATGAAATACCCAAGCAGTCTATAGGTCCATTCACTTTATGTATCGTATATTTCACGGCAAAAATCTCCCAGAAGGTTATGGCAGCTTATTTCCCTATCAAAGTTTCCTTTATACTAAGTTTCACCGTCTATTAATTTTTTCCCCTAGTAATTCTTTGATACCATGACATTACTTTCATAATACCTACCGTCGGCAAACTAAATAATAATGATAAACCTCCCCACTGGAAGTATAGCATCCTTTTCACGAGAAGGAAATGATATTTCATATATTACCATTCTGTAGTTACTAAATAAATTCAGTGTGATATCGGTAAGCATGAAATTTGTATTGGGTATATGAAAACAAGATGACTGAAATTGACGAAAGTCCTGCCGTGGGGAACAACACATAACGTGGAATGATTCGGCTCCATTTTGTGGATACCGTATCACAATGAAACATTTTCCAATTCAAATTAAAATAACATCTGTTGTTTGAACAGAGCACGACAATTTGGGCAGTCCATAATCCATGAAAAGCAAGAGGTTGACAGATGAGCAGATGTGTATGTAATATCTGGTCGTTCAGTGAAAAAAAAGAGGTGTAATTCGGAAGTGTTGCGAGATATGGAGAGGGAAATCGAGAAAGGTGTGGAAGTGATAATAGAAAGGAAGAAGAGTAATAGCCTGGGAGGGAGGTAGGGGTGAGTAGCGCAATGTTTGCAGGAATGATGTTGTGCCTTTGAGAGAATTTTGGTGTAATAATCTATTTCAAACGCTGAACTGATTTTTTTTTATAATATTTCTGCACTGTCGAGAGGATAGGGCACTAATTGCACCAGCAAGAGACTGAAAGATAAGAAAATTTTCCATAAATCCCCATTTCGAATATATTAACAGATATACTCCATATATTACCTTGTTTGGCTCTTTTGCCACATTTACGTGTGTGTATGTGTGTGTGTGTGTGTATAGTGTGTCTGTATCTGCGTTAGGACAAGGTTAATCGTTCAGCCAATTTAACTAACATACAAAGTAGGAATCATAATCATACACTTTTATTTTATTGTAAGTTTTTAAAATTAGATATTCCGCAGAGTTCGAAAGTTGATAATGCCGCGCAGTCATTTGATAATTACGTTTGCATGTTTCTCCCAGCTGGCAATTTTTATCTTGCGTGTGAGAGAGCGGATCTGCTGAGCTTTCTCATTACGTGTCTACGTACGAGTATTACTCGTGCTTTTTTTGTCTCGCCTGATTAAGGCAGAAACGCACAAACTGCAGATCAAGATGATCCAGGTAAAGAACAATTAGAGCAAATACATGACTTGTATATACACTGTGGATTATTGTGACCTGGATAATGTCACGGAAATGTTAGGGCTTACAAAATCGTAATAATAATCTGCATCAAGTTTTTTATACAAAAATTTCTGTAATGTCAAAGGTGAATATAGAGTAGAAATATATTTTCACTATTTTCCATGGCATTCTAAACGTTAACATTTGTCATACATTGCACTAGAATGTCCTCACTTAGTCGTATAGTTCGTAAAAAATACCCCCCCCCCCCACCCACAAAAAACACTGTATCAGCGTAATTAGAACGGTAGGAAGGTGGGTGGCAGTCAAGAATTCCAATGGAAAAACGTTGGAATTATATTTGTTCTTTAACTTTAATTTTAACATTGTCAAGTTCATGCTATTAGTTTAAAATAACACTATAAGTTTTAATGGTAATCTACATTAACATGACTATTTACAAGAGACAGGATTATCCGTATCAGTAACTGCAGAGAATGACAACTGGATTAAACTAAAGACTGAAATAGTACCCAGTGTAATACATATAGTTATAAATATCTTAAGTAGTTTCATATTGTTTTGTTTCTACTGTAAACGTTTGAATCGTATGTCTTCGAATATCAGTTGGCTACCTTTGTAGTCTATTTTATAGACACAAAAAATGCTAAATTTTCATAACTAACCTCTTAGTATTCCATATGACCAGAACATGAACAGATATCTATATGCAATCAAGAATGAAAAGACTGATGGGTTAGAAAGATACATTTCAATATTGCTGAAAAAAAATAAAATACAAGGAGTCGGCAAAGAAAAAAGATATTGGGTTGTGGGTTAATGTGGCCTTTCATGGCAACATTCACTTCACGGTGATACGTCCCTACTTACGCGTGTTACGGTGTTAGGGTAGAAGGGACTGTTTGGCCTTGGCAGGCAACTCTTTTAGGAGGACATCCCGAAATCAAACCAGATGGTAGAAGTTACTCTTTAACCTTGGTAGGCAACCCTTGTAAGAGAAGGTTACTCTGAATTCAAACCTTGTTTCCCAACCTTGGACTGTGCCATACCCACTGTACCTTGGCCCTCCATGGTCTTGGGTTTGAATTCTCTTGCCTTAGGGTACAATCAGGCATTTATCCTCTTTTCTTTTCATTTTCCTGTTTTTTCAGAAAGTGTGTAGGACAGGCTGATGGGAGACTAAATGTTGCCTGGTGGATTATCAGGATAGTGCCTCACTATTTGCCGGCCTCACTTTGTCGACCAATTGCTTCTGTCGCTTTCTTCGGTGACATATGGACATGTTTATATATACTTTCAACAGATATTCTGTAACTACTGTTGATGTTGATGGCATTGTTGTTTATTGTTCTGTTGATTCTTGGAATATTACTGTTGTTAAGATTCTATGTATTTGTTCTGATATTGATTGTCTGTTGTTAGTTTTAATTCTTTCGGGAGACATTGAGCTGAAACCTGGGCTTGTTACTCATTACAGTAAGAAGAATCGTCTTCCATTCCACCACTGTTAACAGATGATAGGAGATTGGTTACTGGCCCCAGGGAAAAGGCTGAACTGCTGTATCTAGCTTTTGAATCTAAGCAATCAGCTGAGGATGTCTGTCTCCCTGATACTTGTTATCCTGAAGCTGTTCTTACGAAATGTTCATTTCGCTCCAGGGATGGTAAGAAAATTCTGGATAATCTTGATAGCTGGGGTGGAGAAGATCCTGATGGTTCTTTCCTTTCTTTTTTTAAGAAATATTTTGGTGTATTTCCCAAGATAAGAAGATTCTATAGATTTTTATATGGATGTAGTATCTTTGCAGATGAGTGCAAGCTTAGTAATACAGTGCCTGTTCCAAAGAACGGCGTATCTGCAGACTGCAGTAACTTCAGGCCAATTTCTATTTTCCCTGTGTTCTCCTGTACCCTCCAAAGTTACTAAAATCTTATTTTTAACCCACTGTATAAGTATGTAGACTCTAAAGGATTGTTAGGTGATTGTCAATATGCATAAAGGAAATATTTATAAGTGTGATGCGTGGAAAACAAGATTGTTCAGTATGCCGGTGATGCAACTGTTGTGGGTGTAGTCAAGTCTCCACTTGTGGGAAATGAAGCTGCCCTCGGCCTCAATTGGGACGTGGAGCGGATCAGTGAATTGTGTAGTCGGTTGGGAAAGAGGCTGAACTCCAGTAAGACGAAAACACTATTGATTAGCAGATATCGTACAGTTTTCAACCCCATCATCCCCTTCAGGTGGATGGAACTTTGCTGAATGACTCTGAAGCCGTAACTATTCTAGCTGTAACTTTTGACTTGCAACTTACTTTTGACATTGTTTGTAAGACCTCATACATTTACAATAGTGATAAAATCAGTGCAACCTGTTTTAGGTCGTTTGGGCTTCCTTTACTAGAATACTGTTGTTCGTTGTGGATGTCTGCTTCTGCCAGAGATTCATCTCTTTTAGGTTGAGTGGGTCGTTTTTGTTTCTTAGTAGTACCAGTTATGACTTGGACCATCGAAGGATGGTCTCTTGTTTGCCACTTTCATAAGCTGTATTTCAACAGATCTTTCACATTCACAATTGATTCCTGATCCCCATTATCTGCTGAGAGCAACCAGATTTCCTGAACAGCATCAATATGCAATAAATGTGCCCCGCTGTCGAACTTCTCAGTTCCAGAGGTGCTTTATTCATCATACCATTGCATTTTAATATTTATTTTTATCTGTTTATTGATTTGTTTTTTCTTTTTATAATAAGTAGTATCTTTTCTCTATGTATTTCCCTTTACCTCCTCTTACTTTATCCCAATGAACACCATATTCTTTGGAAGCTTGAATTTTAAGTCAAGTGGCCCTTGTGGGCTTATTCCATTTGGAATGGAATGGAAGATAGAATTTAGGCCACAGACCAAGCCTGGGACCTATGAGGTTATTCAGCCCTGATAGGAAAATTAAGAGTAGAAAGGTTTGAAAGGGGTAACAGGAGGAAAACCTCTTTTCCTAACTCCATGAAGGGATGAGAGGTCTATTTATGAAGTCATCCAGGAAGTCGAGAAGTTGGTACTGTCACGTTACAAAGTATTGCATCAGTTACCTTGATGTTTCAGACAATAGGTATATGGACGTATTCAGCAAGTGGTATCTGGCAACAATTCGCCTGGCTGCGCCGACGCATGATGTTCTATGTTGATTGGTTACAGGTTGCCCTAGAGCAAGATTCTTTTCCTGCACACGGCTGGCTCAGTCTAAAACAAAGAACCGAGTCACTCACTAATGTCTATTATGGCAGGCGAGCTAAATAACATTAAAGGAAATTAAAGTTATTATCGTTCTTCCATATGTTTCTTCTTTAAGAATTGTGGTGTTAATTTCTTTTCTTGTGTGAAACTCGGCCTAACGGTTTTTTTCCGGTCTGAAGTTGGTTTTATTTTAGCGCTTAAAATTGTAGGCCTATATGTTTACGTATACAGCGTTAAAAACAAAACTATTTGTTATGTTTTGTTTATTTATCATAATCAAACTAAAAGAAATTTATAATGTAAATATGATGAAAATGATGGAAGGTGAAGGATGAGTGAGAGAAAATGATTTAGGCATTTGTGTTAAATTATTTTCTTGACAAATGATGGAATTGCCTTCTAGATTAAGCTCAGTGTTAGTTCTGAGCATCATCGTGAGATCATCAGCGATTCCATCAAGAGAAAATATTTCCTTTTGTGCAACAGAACCGATTTTTACAAATATCTTCTATGAACGAATATGATCCGTTATTTGGTTACCCAGAAAAACCTTCGCTTACCAACGTTACATATAGGAGGTATATACTGCATATGCTTGTTATTATAAGGCCTGTGCACACTAGGAAACATTTTTTGCAAACATTGTTCGCAAACTGTTTGCAAACAGTTCACAAACAATTTTTACCGTACATTTGTTTCCCATCCAGAATGGAAAACATTTAGTGTTTCTGTATGTGTATGTACATATATATACACATTTATAATGTATGTATATGTTTATATATACATATGTATACATGCATATATGTATATAAATACACATGTACATTGTATGTATATGTTTATATGTATGATTTATATAAAAATATGTGTGTATATGTATGTATGTATGTATGTGTATGTGTATATACAGGGTGTAACACTAATTTACGCAAATATTGTGGGAAATGAAAGAAAAGGTTTTTCTGAGCAGAAAATCTTTAGAGAAAATGTTTAGGCTTCGTTGGTGAGGGAAATTTTTGAGAAATCCGTAATTCTATCTACCGCTGCTTTCATGCGATAGAAGAGGGTGGTAAAGGGATGTTTGGGAGTCGGGGGTTAGGGGGAAGATGGAGCGAATAAGTCGATGTGAATAAATTACCTACCAATCAAATGTATTATTTAGATTTTGAAGAAAAAGGGAAAAGAAAAGAAGCCATCAAAGGTTGGCTTTTTCTTTCTCTTATCTCTCCTCGAGCGCACTAAAGTAGGCAAGTGGAATACAGGGGCTACAACACCGACAAGCATCCTGACGGCAACTGAGGTCTGGACAGGAAACATTATTTGCAAGCAGTTTGCAAGCAATGATTCCTAGTGTGGACAGGCCTTAAGAAATAGAAATAGAGATCGTGAGGAAATCTTTAGCAAAAGGAACCTGTCATGCTGACTTGCTTCTGGTGGAATTGAAAGTAGATACATATATACATGTATACATACATACATACACACATAATATATATATATATATATATATATATATATATATATATATATATATATATAAATACATTGTACATGTGTACATAATACATTAAACATGTGTATATATACATATGCACTCAAAAACACTAAATGTTTTTCATTCTGGATAGGAAACTAATATTCGGTAAAAAGTGTTTGCAAACTTTGCAAACGATGTTTCCTAGTGTGGACAGGCATTAATAATCCATAAACATTCTCCCCAAACTCTACAACAGTGCATTAAGCGACCTAACTCTGGATTGCCTGTGCTGGCATAAGGCCTCTCCATGGGGAGTGAGAAGCCCCCCACCCCCCAGGCAACTATGTTCTTACTCTAGTATTATGATTAAGTAGTAAGGGGGGGCCGTTAAGTAACAAGGATGAAACCTCTCTCTCTCTCTCTCTCTCTCTCTCTCTCTCTCTCTCTCTTCTCTCTCTCTCTGCTGAAGGACACAGCCATATCCATCGGAACATCGCTGTATTGCAAAGCAGATTGCGATATATCGCGGATGTTCCTGTCACATACGTGATTGGTGTCCCGAAATATACCGCAATATATCTAGTTCACAGGGAAAGGTCACTTTGTGCCCCGATGCATTGATAGATAGCGAAAGTGGACAAGTGTTGGTAATAGTTAAATGTGAACATCATTAACCACGGGCTGTGTGAGTTATGCACAGAAGAGTAACATATGGATACACGAAGAATTTTACGGAGTAGGATCTTTTACCGCCAAGAACATTCCCTAAAACCTACCTTTACTCAGAACTTTCCACCTCAGCTAATTGTTAATGCAGTAATAGTACTATAAATAAGTCTAATAAGTAGTGGTATCACTGCCATATGTTATACCAACAACACCTTCAGGTCATTTGCCCCCAAAAATAGATAAGTGAATATTACGTCACGTGTAATGGTATACCCACGACAAAATGTATCCCAAGCCTGTTGGAGACATTCAAGCTGATCCTTCTTAGCAATCATGTACGGACAAAACCGACCATCGCAGCTATAAATGACACAAAAAATGAGTGAAAAAATACTTACTCGACATCTACAACTAATATTTATTGTTTGTACATCAGTAGTGTGGCTAAAGATTGAAAAGAAATGATGATAAGAAGTATTTGCTTTCAACCACACATATCTACAGTAAGTTGTTTTACAGTTGATGCTTTGTTTATTACTGTATAAGCCAATGATTGCTTATTAAGTTACCCCTAAAAAATACAGATTCTTAGGATGTTGGAGACAGAAGGAAAGAAACAGAGTTTATTAGTATATACAGATCCTGAATACGTCACAGATAGAGAAAAAAGTGTATTAGTAACAAAATATGCCAGCTATTTTCATGTAAAACCAATTAAGTTTTTGTAATGAATAAGAAAATATATATATATTATAATAAAACGAACAAAAATGAATTATGCAAGATATACTGTGTTACACACTGAGGGGAAAATGCATACAATTCCGCTAGATATCCTCAGTATGTAAATATAATGAATATATAGTAGTTACGAATTATATTTACCGTAATCAATTAAAATAAAAACACGAAATCCATAAAACAAATTGATATTCCATCTTTCCGTTCATCTGTGTAATAAACACTGATTATCCCTGGTATGAATAAAATCATTACGTTTGAAGTAATGCGGCTGAAAGCAATTATTGCCGAGTACATCCAATTCGCCAAACGAAAAGGAATTAAAACAGGCGTTGTATTACATACAACTGTACTTTTTGTAATATGTATTCCTCCTCCCAAGTTTCAGGGCCATTGCTTTTTATATGAAAGACGAACATGTGTGACGTGTTTTCAGCACCATTACTTCAAACGTAATGAGCCCATCCGATAATCTTTTCCTCTCCCCGGCGTCATGATCGTAAAACTCACTTACGGGATGATAAGTGTTAATGTTGTAAGGGTAACAAGGGTTGAGGCTTACCAGGTTAAAAATGGTTGTCGGAATAATAATAATAATAATAATAATAATAATAATAATAATAATTATTATTATTATTATTATTATTATTATTATTATTATTATTATTATTATTATATTATTATTATTTTTTTTTTGTTTTTTTTTTTTTTGCTCTTTCACAGTCCTCCAATTCGACTGGGTGGTATTTATAGTGTGGGGTTCCGGGTTGCACTGCCTCCTTAGAGTCCATCACTTTTCAGGAGTCCACACTTTTCTTACAATGTGCGCCGTTTCTAGGATCACACTCTTCTGCATGAGTCCTGGAGCTACTTCAGCCTCTAGTTTTTCTAGATTCCTTTTCAGGGATCTTGGGATCGTGCCTAGTGCTCCTATGATTATGGGTACGATTTCTACTGGCATATCCCATATCCTTCTTATTTCTATTTTCAGGTCTTGGTACTTATCCATTTTTTCCCTCTCTTTCTCTTCAACTCTGGTGTCCCATGGTATTGCGACATCAATGAGTGATACTTTCTTCTTGACTTGTCAATCAATGTCACGTCTGGTCTGTTTGCAACGTATCACCCTATCCGTTCTGAGTACCATAGTCCCAGAGGATCTTTGCCTGATCGTTTTCTATCACTCCTCAGGTTGGTGCTCGTACCACTTATTACTGCAAGGTAGCTGATGTTTCTTGCACAGGCTCCAGTGGAGGGCTTTTGCCACTGAATCATGCCTCTTTTTGTACTGGTTCTGTGCAAGTGCCGGGCATTCGCTTGCTATGTGGTTTATGGTTTCATTTTTCGTATTGCACTTCCTACATATGGGAGAGATGTTATTTCCGTCTATCGTTCTTTGAACATATCTGGTTCTTAGGGCCTGATCTTGTGCCGCTGTTATCATTCCTTCAGTTTCCTTCTTTAGCTCTCCCCTCTGTAGCCATTGCCATGTGTCATCTCTGGCTAGTTCTTTAGTCTGTCTCGTGTATTGTCCGTGCATTGGCTTGTTGTGCCAGTCCTCTGTTCTGTTTTTCATTCTCCTGTCTCTGTATGTTTCTGGGTCTTCGTCTACTTTTATTAGTCCTTCTTCCCATGCACTCTTTAGCCACTCGTCTTCACTGGTTTTCAGATATTGCCCCAGTGCTCTGTTCTCGATGTTGACGCAGTCCTCTATTCTTTGTATTCCTCTCCCTCCTTCCTTTCGTGTTATGTATAGTCTGTCCGTATTTGCTCTTGGGTGTAGTGCTTTGTGTATTGTCATATGTTTCCTGGTTTTCTGATCTATGCGGCGAAGTTCTGCCTTCGTCCATTCCACTATTCCTGCGCTGTATCTGATTACTGGCACTGCCCATGTGTTTATGGCTTTTTATTATTATTATTATTATTATTATTATTATTTTATTATTATTATTATTATTATTATACATGATTCATTAAAATGATTATGGGTGTATAAGCAGAGTTTAATATGTGATATTATTTCTTTATTTTTCTAGATATTACCTGTCTCTGATGCAGCAATAATAATAATCATTAGATAATTAACCTGCTCTGAATGCCCAATAATAATAATAATAATAATAATAATAATAATAATAATAATAATAATAATAAAAAATCGCTGAAATATCTTAAAAAGTCGTAGCCTTTTTACAATAAAATGCATAAGAGAGAGAGAGAGAGAGAGAGGAAAATCTGTCATATCTTTGTCTTCTTATCTAGAAGGCAGTTGTTTTCAACTGCTTTATGTAATCGATTCATAAAATGCTTCAAGTACCGATAGCATTGTCACCAGCGAATGATCAAAATAAGTATGAACAAAGTTTTTCTTCACTACAGGGTGTCATCACTAAACTGTCAGTTATAATATAGTGTTAAAGTGGCTTTGTCCAACTCTTTGTTCTGAGCAGTTATGCTGTAATTTATGCGCACAAGAGCGCGTCGTTTTAATCGAGAATATAGAAAATTGTATTAACTACCATGTTATTGATGCCATTAATAAGTATCTTTACGACAACTGGCTCCGTTGACAGCGAATATTATTGTTTTCATCATTTGCGCTGATCTAATGCTTCTAAAGGAACACGAAAAAATATGGGACAGGGAAAGGGGATTATGAAAGGAAATCATTGGGATATTTAATGACTTGATTACTTGATTATGTATAAAAACATCAGTTATAAATGAAATGAGCGCGTGTAATGAATAGCTGATATAATGGGACTGTTTGTTAGTTTCAGTAATATTTTTTTTCTTTTACGCGAAATGAAATGAAAACTTTTTTGT
Source organism: Macrobrachium nipponense (assembly GCF_015104395.2). Lineage (NCBI taxonomy): Eukaryota > Metazoa > Arthropoda > Malacostraca > Decapoda > Palaemonidae > Macrobrachium > Macrobrachium nipponense. The sequence goes on from NC_061108.1 coordinate 35,379,168, forward strand.
ACAATAAGATTAACTCAGCTTCTGAACAATGCATTTTATTTAAATACACTTAATATTATGATGTGTATATATGTATATAAAGCTTAAATCGTTTCCAATATTTTTTACATTTAAATTTGGAAATTAGTCCAGCCTCACTGAGAGTATTTTTAAAGGTTGCATATGTAGCGGAGTCTGGTTTGAACTTCTTAAAACAGAAAGTGCGATTGAAGAATTATGGTGCCAAGTCCTTAAGGTCAAGGCGGTACAAGGAGCAATATAAAACTTGATAATAAATTTTATACAAAATATTTAACTTCGAATCTAATGCCGGCCTTTCTCTAGACCTCAGGGGCTACCTTCGTTTTCCTTAATTAAATAAAAAGGAGAATATACGGTAGTCGTTGAAAGAACTAGAAAGGTATATATCCTAATTCATGTCCCGATTGGTGGACTTGATATTATATAGTCAACAATAATATTCTCAATAAAGTCGAGAGAATAATAATATAATAATAAACTAGAGAAAAATCATTACGAGAATTTATCCATCACATAATGAGGGTAACGTGATGTGACTGCCGCGTCATTAGTATGTCAGCTTAATTATAGAGATTAATTGCCGTTTTGATCAGAGGCAGGCATTTCTTAATTGCCCTTGATGGGAACATTCCAGCCATTCATTGATTTTTTTTATACATACTCACAACAAACTGCTCGCGTTGGAAACTGTGACTTTTATATTAAACCTTGCTTGCTTGAATTTAACGTGAAACCACGTGAATTTCTACGAACTCGAATCCATTCATCTTTCTTCATATTTTAACTTTTGCTTGTTGTAAATTTTTTTTTTGTTTTTTTGTTTTTGTTTTGTAGTTTCTGATAAGTTCAGAAAATACCATTCGATTTGAATGGGGTAGTGAGTTGAATACCGCTCAATACATTTGTGTAAAAGTATTCTTGGTTGATTTATTAACTTTGGTAATAGTTGGAACCTTCCAAAATGAGCGGAAATAAAATTGAAACCAGACTTTTTTTAAGTTAAACAAAAGGTTAAATATTATACAACAGCTTTGTGTATAGCGGTAAATTCCTTTTAATTGTGCTACAAGAAAACAATATAAACAATAAATATTTTCGCAGATATAAAAGAATCATTTGATTTTATCCGAATAATCGATATATATGAGGTGAAATGATGCCGTGAAGGATTTAAAGGTTTTTAAATGTACTTGGAGCTATATGTTGACCGATTTTCCTTTGGTTTAGCTGAAAGAACAAAGCGGAGGCTCATAGCCTCTGGGTGATCGTGCCTGGAAAGTTTTCAGCATTTCGTAGCCCATATTAAGTATGCACTCAATTACTTGCGTAGGTATTCACGAACTTAGCAAACCCATACTCTGGTGATTCAGGAGCTCATGTAAATCAAATAACCGCGAGAACTTTTCTATCTAAGTTTTCTTATTTTCCCAGACTAAATTATCGTATACCTTTCAGTTCCATATGGTTAAAAAGAAATTCGTCCAAACAGTTTTATGGATCTCAGAATGCAGATTGTTCAGTTTGCAATGAGATTGCTCACAGAAATGGGTGATTTCGAGCGTGAGGCGACTTTTGAGCACAAGACAAATGAGCGCCGACAATTGAGCGCAAGACAATTGAGCACAGTAACATTTGGGCGCCGACATTTGAGCGCCAAAAATTTTTATTTATTACACGTAAATACTTTAAATTATCTCAAAACAATTTATAAAAGGGATCAAAATTACTGTTTTAATCTTTATTACAATTAGATACTTTAAATTATCTCAAAACAGTTATAAAAGGGAACAAAATTGCTGTTTTAATCTTTATTTTTTATGACATGTTAAAATTATATCTAAACAAAATCATGTAAAAAACAGATATATAACGGCTTAAATTTATATTTATTACACGTAAAATACTTTAAAATATATCAAAACATCTCTTCTTCTTCCTCTCCTGCAAGGTCTTCCTATCCAAGTGTCTTCAAAGTAAAAGACTAACTCATCTAGCTCGTCAGGAATTACATCATGTAAAGATTCAAATACATTTATTATATCATTGGGAGGAACGAATGCCAAGGCCACTAGCATTTTTGAGTATTGCCGTATTTCTTCCCTGGTACAGTATAAATTAGTCAAACCTAAATCCTGAATTTGTCTCCAAACGGCTTGGGATAAATGGAAGAAACACCCAAAGACCTCAGCATTTCTGAAGACAGAAAGAAAAGATTTATGAAATGCTTTCTTGTAGTCACACAAAATGGAAGATGGAGCAATCTCATTATTCATGCAAAGTAGTCGTATCAGAGCACGGCTATATGCATCCTCTGACTTCGTATAATATATTTTGTTTTCCTTTGGACAATGTTATTTTTTCCATCTCGTGGGTTCTCTGAACCGAAATAAATCAAAACTAATTTTCCTTTTAGAAGCCTTTGTTGAATTTTCCTAAACTCACAGATTCTGAAAAATGTAACGACTGGTTTTAACGAAAATAACCAAACAACTATAATAGTCAAACAACAAATAAACAGCGTTGTTAACAATTCCTAGACCCACAGAATTTGAAAAATACAACGAGCTGATTTTAACGATAATAACCAAATGATTGTAATAGTCAAACAATAAATAAACAGCGTTGTTTGCTTTTACTAAACGGATATATATATATATATATATATATATATATATATATATATATATGTATGTATGTATATATATTTCTAAACATTTTGTCTCTGGAGTTCTTAGTGCTCTTTCATACCTATTTTGAAAATACGGCGCTCGAATGTTACTGCGCTCAACTGTCTTGCGCTCAATTGTCGTGCTCATTTGTCTTGCGTCAAAAGTCGGTGAACCCTGCATGGCAGACGAGGGGGGAAGGCGGGGTGGGAATTCCCGTCACGTCGATCTGCTATCGAGGGTTCGTGTGTTTGTGTGTATCCATCCCTGTATTACTACACTGCGTCAAATCCTTGGAGATGAAAATCATACACTTCTTTGGTGTCATCTTTGAATGCTGAATTTCTAAGGAATACACTAGATGGAATCCGGACCACGCCACATAACAGGCGCCGTTGAGTGAATGTAGAGTGAAATGCAGATGCAGAGAAATTATGGTGTTGGAATGTGACAAACTTCAGACTTTGCGACGTAAATACTGATAGAACTCAGACATGTTCATTGGGCAGATTTTAGAAGGATTATAAAATGCAGGCTTTCATTTCTTATTAAGCAGTTTACTCTTATTGAAGTAGTTAGAAAATAAAAGCCGTACGGTGCTCGCATCCTCATTTTTACTTCTAACCGATGAATTTTGGAAATAAAATCAGCGACATTACCTGCTTTATACACCTATTCATGAGACACATTAGTAGTGGGTCAGACTCCTTTTACGTTCACTGTGCTATTAATTCCTATTTCTATTTACTGCCTGTTTAGGCTCACACACACACACACACACACACACACACATATATATATATATATATATATATATATATATATATATATATATATATATATAATATATATATGTATGTGTGTATATGTATATGTATATATATGCACACACACAAAACTGGTTAGAGTAATCGAGTTGTTTCTTCAATTCCAAAACGAGGTCATAGTGGCATCATCAAGTGTCGGTTGGTGATGTTCATTAGAAATGAAAACAGTAATTGGTGGTATTAGGAAATAAAAAGTATGTTGTATAGGAAAGAAAAGAATTATATGGGTGACGACTGAATGGGCGAGGAGATTGATAGCAACAAGGAATTTCCCGGATGGAAGTCAGAATATGCAGGGAGGCTTAAAAGTTGGTCTGAGGCAAGGTTGTGTTTACATCCCCGGGACTGTTTACCGTTTTACTGAAAGTGTCATGCGAGAAGTCAAAGGAAGGGCAGTAGATGTAGGGGGCACAGTTATTGGATAAGAAAATGGTGCATAAAAGGTTGATGTTTGCAGATGATGCATTTCCAGTTTTGGGTAGGAAACAATAACTGCAGAAATGAGTAAGAGAAAATGCGAATACTTGCGAGAAATATATAGAGAAGAAATGTGAGCATGACCAATGTTAAAAGGGATATATAGAAACAAGAATATATAGAAATATGTCTAGTACAAATGAGGTATATATATTATATATATTATATATATATATATATATATATATATATATATGTGTGTGTGTGTGTGTTGTGTGTGTGTTATGTGTGTGTGTCTATATATATTCATATATATATATATATATATATATATATATACTATATATATATATTTATATATATATGTGTGTGTATCGTTATCGTTGAGTAGATATACATATCATTGCAACGTCACTGGTGTATACTCAATAATTTTAGTTATAATTTCACTGACGGCCATGATGATTCTAAGTGTCTTTCCTCCCCTGGCCATCCTTCCCCCTTTAATATGTGTGTCTTATCTCTCTGCCTTTCCTCTCGTGTAGCCATGTTGCGGTCTACTCCTTTAATTCTTTAAAATCATTCATAAATGATGCATGGCCCAGTGCCTGTACCCGCTTCGGACTTTGTCCAAAACGGCCTTGAGAACAACCCATACAGTCCAAAATATCGCAAAGATAATTAACTAGAATCATTAGATTTACCTTTTATTTCAACTAATCCTTGCCATTTGCCCATTTCAGTTCCCCAGCAATACAATCTTTCAATTAGTCACCAGGTTGCACTATAGCTTCTATTTCCCATAGGGGGCAGTACCGTCAGCGGATCTCATGCGGTACACAGTAGGTATTACTTAAGGTTCTTTGCAGCGTGCCGTCGGCCCCTAGCTGCCACCACTTTTGTTCCTTTTATTGTACCTCCTTTCATATTCTCTTTCATTTTACTTTCCACCCTCTCCTATCACTTGATTCATAGTGCAACTGCGAGGTTTTCCTCCTGTTACACCTTTCAAATCTTTTTCTGTCAATTTCAATTTCAGCGCTGAATGACCTCATAGGCCCCAGTGCTTTGCCTTTGGCCTACATTCTATATTCAACTCTTTAGCTTGTATTTGGATGGTGTTTGTTCTTTGCTATCAGGTGAATTTGCCATCAACACTTAAGGGATTTTAGACCCCGCGAAACGAGGTGCATTCTAATCACACTTAAAAGACTTCGGCCAAGATCTCGAGGGAATTCCCCGCTGCGTGAGTCGAGTGGTGGCTCCATCAGGCCCAGGCTCTGGGTTATGGTTCACTTGCAGCTAATGATTTAACATTCAGATGATTTGCTTTAATTGATCAAGCATGCAAAGCTAATTTCATTTTGAAATTGTATTGATAATGTTAATCATAAAATGCATCCCCAAAACAAAATGCTTAGCTTTTTAAAGAAGGCTGTGTGGCATCTGAGAAACCGAATCAGAATTCAGTTTCCATATGATAGTTATTTTCATATCTGAAAGTCTCGTTAATTATCGATGAAAGATTTTCGATCTTGGAAACCCGAAGTCTGTGGTCAAGAACACCGAGGACTTCATGAATGGCCTTGATTCGACTGACTTCTTTTCAAGCCTGCTAGTTGGTAATAAGTAAAACTAGTTGGTAATAGGTAAAAAACGAGTGCACACCTCACAGACCTTTCACAGAAAGAGTATCTGTCTCATTGCAAAATGAACAGGAAAGGCAGAGATCTGCTACGACTTGACTCATGCGAGCTAGTTGTGTTCAGTTATTGATGGCCTTCCATATGCCATGTCGCTGAATTTTGAAGAAACCATAAACTATTCCTGGTCGCCATCGCCCCTTGTCTTTATTCATATATAATATTGGCGGATCAGAAACAGGAGTATTAAATGAATTCTTCCAAAATACAAGATACAGAATGACGTCGATTATTCTAATATTCTTGTCCTCTGGGAAAATAACAGGATTAACCTTTAGAATATGAAGACTGTGAATATCGAAGCTCTGTTAACGTCAGATTTTCCTTTCAATAATTGAAAAAATTATTCAGTGGACTACAGACCTACAGTAAGACTTTTTTTATTATTATTATTAAAGGCTGGCCCCAATGCTATCATGTGTTATTTCTTGCCACAGAATCTTAAATGGGTTATATGAATAAGTTGAAACAGAGAGTTCAGTGTTGAGTACTTAGTACTTTTTACATGATAATTGTAGCCTCCCTCGTACTGAACTTATAGTCGTATAAGTGAACAGTGTCTCTGTTCACAAAACGCAAGTTGAAAGAGAATATATTGTTCTCTATCGCCACATTTCTCACGTTTGTATAGGGTGCCGAATGTGGGAGAATTAGTTAAAAAAACAGTAACAATGGCGGCAAACATGACTAAGAAAATTAGTTCGAAAGGAATATCAGCAAAGTGATTTCAAGTGAAAATTAGTAAGTAAAAGATTCAGTATAAATCCTCACCCGTTATGACGCGTATTAACAAAACAAAGAAAAAAAAGAAAGCAAGAAAAAGTAAGAGCAAAAATTAAATGATTTCTGAGAGAGAAGTAATTGTCAGCTGTCAACTATTTTGACAACTAGATGACATTTATTGCCACGCAAATGGAAGAAAAGAAGAGAAAAAATAGAAAATGAAAACATGGAAATTGGACGCAAATGAAGCATTAAATGATTTCGGACTGGTCTATGCGCTAGTGTGCGCTCGCCGATGTGTATTCATGATAAGTTCTTCACACTACAGTAGTGACAGTAGTTGACAGGCGGAAAGGAAGGGTAATGACGGGGTAAAGATAGAATAGTGATGAACGAAGGAGTTTTACGTAAGAAAAAAATCCATAATGACCAAATGCCGCAGAGGTTTAGGGTAACTTTTCATTATGGATTACCACGTAGCTACCTGTCACTCTTCTTTATGAGCAGAATCGATGTATAGCCTCATGCGAATGCCAGACCTTCAAAGTTTCAGTTAGATGATAATTTTGACAATTCAAAAATATCGTGTTTAAGCATCACAATATAACATTTATATTGCCATCTACTAAAAGTACGGCACAAACCAATTTCCTATTCTAACTCAAACCAAAGGAAAAGGAGAGTTTATGGGAACAAATCCAGTAACGAACATGATCCTTAAAGGAAGGCAGGTTGTACAAACCAGGACACAAAGCAAGAGGAAACTAAAGTTTAGCAGTGACGGGTGCTGAATTGTAGGCGGAATCCCGAGCCGATTAGCAATTTCCACAGAGCAAATGTTACGAAGCCACACGAGAGGTTAAGAAGTCCTTGATGTAGTGATTCAGTTGCGAGGTACTACTGGATCAACAGCCCGTACTGGCATAAAACAACAACGATGACTCAGCATTTTTATCCTCTAATATTTTGATTAATTACCTCCTGATGCTGTTTTTAATCTCTGTGGTCAAATGACACAAACATTTTCTGTATGGACTTTGCGTCGTAGACACTTATTATATTATATAATAATACCTTAATATGTAGCATGCTGGTCAAATGTCAAATACAAGTAAGGAACACAGGAAGTCTACTTATATAACAGGGTACCCTTCAAATATTTCAAATATGTCATTTACTTGATTGATTATCTACTGCGTTATTCATTGCATATGGCATTCTGAAATGAAGGAGAACAAGTTTATTTGTGTTCAGAGAGCGGTGCATCAAAACTGGCCATCTGCTATATAGGAAAGCCTAAATAAACGATGTTTTAAAAGGAACAAACATCGTTCGTTAAATATGCATAACTCCTGCGCACACGCCACGAAGTATTCTTTTGGGACTGAAGAGTGAGTAAGAATTTAACAGATGACACTCTTTGTTTCACTATCATTGTTATTTTGTAATTATATCCATCTCTGTCTCCGCTCTGCACGTTCTTGGAAGACGATGATTTATTCAGCCTAAACAAATGTCCAAAAGATGATTTGCAAATCTCGTATGCTAGTCATTTCGTCAAAACACGCGGAATCAGCGACACGCAGACACGATGTAGTCGGCAAGCTTCCCATCTCATAAAAAAAGAAACTCATATTCGTATTCAAATTGTTCTTGACTCTTAAATTTTAATGACCATGACGTTACGCACCGTTTGGGAGGGTGAGTTGATAAGGGAGCCTTGTACAGAGATCTTTCAATATCATGAAGACCAAAATTTCACTAGAGTATGGAAGGAAACTTATATAGTTAAAATGTGTGTGTGTATATATATATATATATATATATATATATATTATATATATATATATATATATATATATATAGATATATAGATATATATATATATATATATATATATATAACACCACACACACACACACACACACACACACATATATATATATATATATATATATATATATATATATATATATATATATATATATATATATATATATATATATATATATATATATATATATAAATAAGTATAAAAGGCCCATTGAAACGCTGGTGAAAAGCTAAGGACTATATTTTGGTGGACTAACTTCCACCCTTGATAAGGGTGGAAGTTGGTCCAACGAAATATAGTCTTTAGCTTTAAACCAGTTTTAATGGGCGTTTTTTACTTGAGACTTATCCTGTTTTAACAGAAGAATGTATTTACACACACACACACATACATATATATAGTTATTTGGTTTCAGGCCGAGAGCGAACCATTCGCCATACCTCCCCCTTTCCCGCGCTTTACACAAAAGAACCATCGACGCGGGGAGCGGAGCGATTAAACAGCGCATGCGCGCGGTAATTATAGCAAAGTAGGGAAGGGGAGACCTTAGACGAAGCTCAAGTCTTCATTCCCATTGTTCCCATCCTCATTAACACTTGGATAACGACATGTATGTAATCCAGACGATGCTCTTGAGGGACCCTAAAATATGGAGTAGATGAAACGAGGGTCCCTGACTCCGAATCCCTTAGCTACTCAATTGTTCCTCGGGATGCTGCTGTTGCCGCCGCTCTGCGCTCTTTAGCCGGTCGGTCTCTTTGTCCTTATTCCGGGAGGGATCTGGGCGTCCCATAACCGGGGGAAAAATTGATACGACCTCTTCTTTTGTGTTTTCTCTCGTCCGGTACTTCGGGATTTTGTGTCAGCCATTCTGGTATTCTAATGCTGAGATAACCGGGAGACGTGACGTCTGAAGTCGTCTTGTGCCCCATTTCACCAGCCCCTTCAAGGCTGTTCTTTCATCTCCACCGTTCGTTTTTTTTTTTTTTTTTTTTTTTTTTTTTTTGATGAGGCTATTTTTCTTGCCATATATGTCGGGTCATTTAAGATTTTTTTTTTTTTCGGGGAAAGCCTTGTATTCTAACAGAGAGGTAAGTGGTTCCCGACGTCCTCACCATAAAGAAATAGTTTTTAGATTAGATATGTAAGTTTTTAACTGAATAGAAGACGTTTGCTTTGGTACCTAATCTTCTTATATCTTTTAATACATAGTTCTCAAACGCCTGAGCGTTGGGAATTTCAAGTTTAATCTCTCTCTCTCTCTCTCTCTCTCTCTCTCTCTCTCTCTCTCTCTCTCTCTCTCTCTCTCTACACACACACACACACACACACACACACTCTGAAACACGTTCCCATGTGTTCATTTCCATATTCATTAAGCTATAAGTGCAGATTAATATCGAATTTGCGCTACTTCGGGTATGCCCCCAAAAGGGAATTATCTCCGTGTTCCAAATGTACTACCAATTAGCTGTCATGGTGAGGGTGTGTTGATGTCGAAACTATGTACAATTTCCCCGCTCTCGATGGGTGGGTAAACAAGTACTACAGCAGATTCGGCCTTAAAATATTCCTTTCTTGATAGTTAAGTAGTTGTCGTCGACTGGAGTCGTTGGAAAGGTACTGTTTTCTATTTATCATTTAGAAGAATCTCCTTCGGGGATATACACGAAGTAGTGCGAAATCGATATTAAACGACATTTGTAGCTTAATGAATCTTTATAAATCAAGGTATGATAAAAAAAAAATTTCATATATATATATGTGTGTGTGTATTATGAGTGTTTCTGTGCGTGCGCGTGCGTGTGTGTATACATGCACCCATGCACATACACACCCATATACATATATATAATATATATAATATATATATTATATATATATATACATATATATAATATCTATATATAAATCTTCTAAATATATATATATATATATATATATTATAACAACACATATATAATATCTACTTATGTATAAATATATTTATTATAATATGATTAGATGGTTATATATATATATCTACCTATATATATTATATATATTATATTATATATATGTATATATATATATGTACATAATATTTAATTATATATTATGTGTGTGTATATATAGTATGTATCCTAATTATATATTATATAGATATATTACGTATATATATCTATTATATATATAATAGATATATATCTATATATAATATATATATACTCGATATATATCTATATATATATATATATGTATAATATATATATAGCTATTATTAATTATATAGATTTATACGCACAAATACAGCAATGAGTCAGGGTAGACAAGTCCCGCAGTTCAACCGTCTCTTGTGCTCACCACTCAACCCATTTGCAGATGGGTACCAGACCTTCACGCTTGGTTGGTATTGTGTTGGCGTCCCGCCTCGGTGGTCGCGAGTTCGATTCTCGGCCATTCCATTGAGGAGTGAGAGATATGTTTTTCTGGTTATAGAAGTTCACCCTCGACGTGGTTCGGAAGTCTTGTAAAGCCGTTGGTCCCGTTGCTGAATGACCATTGGTTCCATGCAACGTAAAAACACCATGCAAACAAACAAACAAACGATATAAAGATAACGCGGGATAACCTCCAGTAGGGATAACTAAATGTGGCGGAAAAAATGTGGACTTCACGAAGCGTGTCAGTGGCATATCCATATAACACCCTTCAATGACAGCATCAGAAGCTCAGGCGCCTTTCGTTTTCCTAATCTCTCTCTCTCTCTCTCTCTCTCTCTCTCTCTCTCTCTCTCTCTCTCTCTCTCTCGTGGTGTAAAAGAAGTTGATTCTGGTTAATTATTGGAAAATATATCCGGAATATTTTAGAGGTCGAAAAGTTGGGAGTTTATGTAAAGTATATATGACGACTAAGGGAATCAAAGCCGATTTAACGCTGTTTTTTATCAAAGCATCTGATAAAGGTGAAAGTTGCCAAGTGTATGTTTTATGACCCTTCTTAACTTTTACGAATATTATTTTGTTCCTAAGTTCATTAGGTTCATTAGTTCTGGTACTTATCAGAGTTAAGTGAGTTTCCTATGCCAGAGCCATCAGAATAGTAGGGAAGGGTTTATAACACAACAGTGACGTTAACCTATGACGTCATGAGGCTCCACAAGCAGTGAAGAGAAGTTTTCATATGGGGAAGAGGTCTCTTCACTGTGGCCCTGCCCACTTGCTGATGACATATTCGTTAATTGATATTAGTACCCTTCTTACGAGTTAGCGATAATAGTGATGACGAGAAGAGTTTGTCATCGTCCCCTTGATTGCATTATTATTATTATTATTATTATTATTATTATTATTATTATTATTATTATTATGTGGAGGTTTCATCGCAACTTCCACAACAGTTGTTGGACCGAGGCCAAGAGAGACTATACTTCTACCCATTTGGGTGGGGTCGTCTGCCACCTGGGGTAACTACGTATTCGTAATTCACCTGCTGATGCAATGAGGAGGTAGACAAAGCTCCGCCTACATAGGCGATTTGCGGGAAGTGAGGAGATCTGTTGGGACTAAGTTGTTAGCTTCGAATTCTTCCATTTTCTTGATATTCTCATTGTTTCTCCTTTACAAATATTTCAATGTATGTAATTCATCCACATAATGAACCAGTCAGTAGTTTATTTGTTAGCTCTACATCTATTCAGGGAGGGATTACAAAAAGACAATCCGTGTTTTTTCCTCAGGTTCCTACACTACAGCCTTCTATTTGCTGCAGCAAGAGATGAGTGTTGCCAAGTAACTATGACCTATTATAGAAAGAATTACCTATTCACGCTGTAGTAAATCTCGCCACGGGTCGCCTCACTTGTATACAAAGTGGGAAGCCGTAGCACAAGTGCAGTCTTGCAACCACAGGGACAATTCTACATCTTGCCGGGCATTATCGAATTTGTTGAAGCCTAGACTGTGTTAGAGACTTACATCCCACCAGGTGGTTGTGCAGAGCCTATATGACATCATATTATGTTTACGTCACGAATGAATTTTGGATCCTTTTCTGTAATTTTCTCGGTTCCGGCATCAGAGACTTCATTTTACTTTATCAACATCAAAACTATCGAACTTGGGTACTATATAATCATTGCAAAAATTAGGTAGGGTTATAAAATATACACTTGCCAACTTCCACCTTTATCCGATGCTTTGATAAAAAGTTATCGCCGAAAAACAGCTTTCCATCGGTTCTGAATCCCTTAGTAAGTAGTAGTTTCCACTTGTTAATCCCAAATCTGACGAAAAATAATCATCCTGTTATCAGACTGAGAATGGTTATACTTCAGTTCTGGTAGCGTACTATATCTGAAATATACCGACATAATATGTTCGTGTTAGATGTAAGAAATTCCTAGCCGGTGTAATTTAGTGGTGACAGAGCGGTAAAAATACACCATTGAACACAATTACAATCCTGATAGGAGAGCAACCTTTATTTCATTCCCAAATTCAGATTCACTCTTTTTTTTTTTCTCAGGGAAACTTCACCAAAATTGTTATGAGATCTCGCCAGAAATTATTATGCGTCTCTCAATTTCTGCACTTTTCAGGCCCCGTGAAAAAAGCTCTGTATTCCAGTTCATATAAATTGCATCTGAATTTCCATGGGTATGAAATGTATGTTCTTGATAAATTAGAGTTCGTTACCGCGTAGTGGTGTAGCGATTATCTGTTGTATATCATCATAATTGTTAACAAGTAGATTACGCAGACACAAACGCCCTTCACATACTCACATACACACTCGCGTGCTGCCACATGCGTGAAGTTTGTGAATGGATTGTTTAAGCAAATCTCGGCTACTGTAGCGAAGTGTGGCTGATAAGTGTAAATACAAAAAACGTCAAGACCGTAGAAATGAACGTAAGAAATGTGGAGAGATGTAAATGTAGCAAGAAAACGGTTAGCTTAGGTGAAATGATGGATGGATCAGAGTTGTCAGGTGGTTCAATCATGAGGAAGGAATGGGGGATTATTGGTTGGTGAAGAGACTGTTCTGTCTGGTAGTATGTGAGTGCAGGCAAGATGCAGGTGAATGATGCAAAGTGCAGGGTTTTTTTATGCGCTGCTGATGGATCCATTGATTTCAAAAGAAATATGTAAACTTTAGATTTTGAAGAATGGAGTAGAAATGTAAGGAAAAGTATTATCAGATTTGTAAACGGACTTCCTGACCCTAGGCCGGAGGTGGACAACCTTTTAAGCATCAAGAGCAACATGTTATTTGTTTTTCAAGACGAGAGCAACAAACATTCTTTTTTCGTTAGCATTTTTAAATAGCAGATTAATATAATTTTTACTGCCATTATGTTAAAAGTAAACCGTTTAAGTTCCGAACACTAAAATTTTAGGATTAATTAATATGAATTTTGTTATCAGATGTCATATTTTGTGTTGATGAAAATGTGTCAATATAAAGGAGGAATATATTTCTTTGCAAGTTTCTTTCCTTTATTTTCTTAAGAGACCTCTTTCCATTTCCTCAGAAATGAAGAACAGTAAGATTATGCTGCAAGAAATTGTAATTATACTTGCCAGAAAAACACAAAGCCATTGTAGTCATATTTTTTATTTAGGTAAACAGATTTTCTACTATATTATATATATATATATATATTATATATATATATATATATATACACATATATATGTGTATATATTATATATATATATATAATATATACACATATATATGTATATAATATATAATATATATAATATATATATATACATACATGTTTGTGTGCACCCAACGACCATTTGAGAGCAAAAAAATAACTTTTCTTCTCAGTGGTATGTCAGGTGTTGGTCATCATCACAGTTTAACGAAAATTGTATTTTTTTTATAAACGCTTAATCATGAAACGTGCTGCATCAGTGCCCCCAAGCACGTTGTCCACCTCTGCCATAGAGACAAATGAGTGTATGGCTCCACCCCTGTCATTCTGTCAGGTGTGGATGTTTGGTTTCCAACGGTCTGTATGTCTTTACTGTCCCCGTAGCATATACATAGTGAATTTTTACGACTATGTAGCAGGCCTACGACATCGGCTTGGAAATAAAACCGAAGCTGGTCAGAACCTACACCCAGTATTTCATTTGTCCCTGTGACTTTGATACATACATACATAATACATACATACATACACACACACACACACACACACACACACATATATATATATATATATATATATATATATATATATATATATATATGTGTGTGTGTGTGTGTGTATGTATGCGTGTGCCTGTGTGTATGTTATTACTATTGTGTATGCATATGTGCTAATTTGTTATTGAGGTACAAGTAAAATGAAATCGGCACAAAACATATGTAATAAACAATATTCATATGCAGTTTACTTAATTAAAATGTTTAAATTGTAATAACCCCAAAGCCCTCTTAACTTCTCAAATTCTTTGCTCTTTTTTGGATACGCTTGTCACTACAAAGCCTTGAGCGCCAACTTCAAAGAAATGTAAAGAAATCATGAAGTCCGGTAGCGGGAAAAGAACCCTGACGTCGGCAAGGTGACCTCGTCGTGATTATGGTATGGCGGGTTCGGCTCCCGCTACCGGACGTCATGATTTCTTCAAATTTCTTTGAATTTGGAGTTCAAGGCTTTGTAGCGACAAGCGTATCCAAAATAAGAGCAAAGGATTTGAGAGGTTAAGAGGGCATTGTGGCTATTACAATTTCATGTGTATCTGGTAAAAAATGACTAGTAGATTCTACATATATGTTTAAATTCAGTTCCCCCCCCCCCCCCCCCCCTCCCCATAGACATTTCACATGGAAGAAAATTCCCCAGCATAACTCTGCATGGACATAGCAACAACAGCACGAACAAAAACGTCGACAATATAACTTATATAACTTTGTCTAACTTGAGAGAGAGAGTGAGAGAGAGAGAGAGAGAGATAGAGAGAGAATATGCTTTCGAGCAGAAGAGAAGCAAGACAGATTGCTGGGAGGAAGCACAAAAAGGCTCTACCGGGTCTCTCGTCCATTAAGCTTCCATTTGCTCAAAAATGATTGACAAAATAATAATGGGAAAGGAACCGAGAGAAACAAGATCATTCCGGGGTCTGAGAAATCTTAGACGTTTCGCCGTCATTAATTTCTCGTAGACGTGAGGCGAGGCCACGCATCCAATAAATCTTTTATGGCGGGTGTTTCTTTTTATCTTTTTTTTTCCAGTTTAGTTTTCCTCTAATTGTTTTTTTTTTTAGCATGGAAGAAGAAACTTGTATAGGGAAGGTTCTCTTTATTTGGAAATGGTTTTTATATGGCTATTATCTGTTTTAATGATTAGAATAATGTAATGGGATTTTTTGGCGATGTTGACGAGATCCAGTTTTAATGGTGAATAAATGAAGCTGTTACGGTTTCATATGCCATTTTGTTCAACGCAGTGACGTGTTTTGGGAAGCCATTCATATCATCATTAACGAAAGGAAGTATAGCATTGGGAGATTAATTATATGTATTTTTTTGCTATTTGG
The DNA here is from genome assembly GCF_015104395.2 of Macrobrachium nipponense. Classification (NCBI taxonomy): domain Eukaryota; kingdom Metazoa; phylum Arthropoda; class Malacostraca; order Decapoda; family Palaemonidae; genus Macrobrachium; species Macrobrachium nipponense. The sequence continues at coordinate 35,394,897 of NC_061108.1, forward strand.
TTCCTAATATATTTTTGTGAGACCCTCCAGAAAGTCACTGAGATTTGAGCAGATTGTTAATGTGAAAAAAATATGATAAAAGTTACATATCTCATAAAGGAGTGAAGTGAAAAGATTGTGCAATATGAACTTACGGAGAAAAACAGAGCATTCTCTGGACATGAGACTTGGTAGCATCAAGACCGCGAAGTCAAACTTTCCTCATTTGTGGAGAATAAACAATTATTTTTCTTTCTTCCTGAACGACTTTGAAATTGATACTTCATTCTCCTCTCATCAGCTGACGTTGTTGTGATACTTTCTTGACTCTCAGTTCTCTTAGAATTTCCACTTTATTGCAGGTAAAATATTGTAGCTTTATATCTGTTACTCAGAATTGATGCCAGGAATTCAGGGAAGGGACAAAATTTCACGAGTCAGGATTTAGCATAGAAACAGATTTGTCAGTTGATATCTAAAATGAAATCCAGGAAAGGATCATAAATGAAAGTCGTAAATAAAACTTAAAGTGAAAATTCGTAAATAAAAAAATAAAAAAAACTACGACTACAAAACTCCAGTTCGAGGAAATCAGAACTGGGAGGAAAGAGCGGCTATGGATTGCTGAAATACTTGAGCAACCCTCTGTGATAACATCAACCAGATGGAGCCACTGACTATTCGCAGGTCCCCCTCACCCTGGAAACTTTTGCTAAGGAAAGATAAGATAAATGGACGAACTTGATCATAGGCTTGGTGCCCTTAACGCTTCTTATAAAGCTTATTTGACGTTATTGCTCCACAGGGACTGACGGCTGTTTTCTGTCCCCTCCAAGTGAATGGAAAGAGAAAAATAAATAAAAAAAACCGGGTATTTAATGTACTCTTTCTTCTTATCTTTCCTCTGGAGTTGACATGTCTGCAGAAGGGGGAAGAGATATAAGATCTTTATAGGGGAAACGTGGTTAAAGAAATAGAATTTAGCGACTTTCTTGGGGGACGTGTAGGGTCTGTGGGCAACAAAATGTTGGGGGCAAACCCAGAAGTTAATTAGGAAGACGACACAAGAAATTGAGTCATCAGACCAATTAGTGACTCAGCGAACAATAGTTAAGATACAGTCTTTATGTTAGATTCCTTTCATTCTTATAGATTACTTCATCTCATTAAATTGTTGGATTAAATTATTCAGATATTACTTCTCATTACATTTTTTTATTAAATTATTCAATTACTTCTTCTTTTTACATTTTTTTTATTAAATTATTCAGATATTACTTCTTCTCTTTACATTTTTTTATTAAATTAATCGGGTATTACTTCTTCTCATTACATTTTTGGATTAAATTATTCAGATATTACTTCTCAATAAATTTTTGGATTAAATATATTCAGATATTACCTCTTCTCATTACATTTTTGGATTAAATTTATTCAGATATTACTTCTTCTCTTTACATTTTTTCATTAAATTATTCGGATATTACTTTTTCTCATTACATTTTTTTTATTAAATTATTCAGATATTACTTCTCTCATTACATTTTTTATTGAATTATTCAAATATTACTTCTTCTCTACATTTTTGGATTAAATTATTCAGATATTACTTCTTCTCATTACATTGTTGGATTAAATTATTCAGTTATTACTTCTTCTTATTATATTTTTGGATTAAATTATTCAGATATTACTTCTTCTCTTTACATTTTTAGATTAAATTATTCAGATATTACTTCTCATTAAATTTTTGGATTAAATTATTCAGATATTACTTCTCATTACATTTTTGGATTAAATTATTCAGATATTACTTCTTCTCTTTACATTTTTGGATTAAATTATTCAGATATTACTTCTCATTAAATTTTTGGATTAAATTATTCAGATATTACTTCTCCTTACATTTTTGGATTAAATTATTCAGATATGAGATATAGCAAAAGGTTCCTTCGTTGAAGAGAGATCATAAGAATTAGCGACTACAAGGATACTGAAGGAAGTAGGATTTGGACTCAGTGCGTTAAGAGACTAGTGTTTAAAATTCAAAATCAGACTGTATTCTCACTGAAAAAAATTATATAAAATGCAAGTAGTTCTTTCAATTGTGATTTAAATTATGTTGCTTCACAAGATTGTGTGTACATTGTTGAACTCCTGTACTATTATTTTAGTAAAAATAATAATTTGATGTGTGCCACAAGCTGTTATTATTGTTATTATTATATTATTACAAACGGAGCTGCAGCCGTATTCACAAAAGGAGGCGGCTATGAATCCCAATTATCTAAATGAAAAAGTAGCTTAGTACATTAAAACCAGTACAAGGTACAGTAGAACGCATGTAAGGGAAATAAGAAAGAAAGCCAAAAAAGATAAATCAAAAAGTAAAATTAATGAAATAACTCACCATAAAAAATAGAGCGAAATTAAAAAAAAAAAAAACGAACTTCTGTAGCTCCAACGTTACAACCATATGATTAGGAAGATTATTCGACGGTTTAGTCTCTGCTGAAACATTCCATCTAGATAGTCAGAACAAACTGTGGTTAATGAAAGTAAGAATGATGGAGTTACAGTCCGGGTGACTTGGCGTCTGAAATCGTGTTAATATCACTGGATGTACCTTCTTAGATTTTAATATCACAGAAGGGCCATGCCTTTTTGATGGCCAATTAATGCAAGTCAAGACTTGGAAAGTATGATGTTAACATGTCCGCAAAGTAATTGGCTAATATATTCTGTCACTAATTAACTCAAAGGATTTTAATCCTTCAAATGATTCTCTTTATATCCGTCCATGACCCACAATCTCTTATTGTTCATTTACATCCTTTGATACTGCGATTCTCACCTTTCACCTTCCCTGTTTTCTCTCATTCTTTTCAGCATTTGTGTCTCCGGGTTTCACTTGTATACATACTATACTCTTTCCCTTCCGATCAAGGTCACTTTTCCGACCCTTATTCGTTAACGGGTTTTCAGTTTCATCCTTGATATAAGATATATAGTACAATATATAGTACATATGTGCAAATGCACACGCACAAACAAATATATATATATGTTATATATATTATATATATATATATGTGTGCGTGTGCATTTGCATATATGTACTATATATGTACTAGTATCTTATATCAAGGATGAAACTGAAAACCCGTTAAGGAATAAGGGTCTGAAAAAGTGACCTTGATCGGAAGGGAAAGAGTATAGTATGTATACAAGTGAAACCCGGAGACACAAATGCTGAAAAGAATGTATATATATATATATATATATATATATATATATATATATATATATATATATATATACATATATATATATTATATATATATATATATATATATATATATATATATATATATATATATACATATATATATATATATATATATATATATATATATATATATATATATATATGTATATATATATATATATATATATATATATATATATATATAGTTAGATTTATGTATATTTATATATGTTATGAATATATACATATGTAAGTACATATATATACAAATACATATATAATATACAGAACGCAATTTATTTTCTATTCTATTAAAGCCATGGGTTGACAGTAGTTCTGAAAAGGAGTCATCTTTAATTTTCAGAAATTGTGATACATATTTGATAAAACAAGTACTAACACTTCAGATGTACACAGTATCACTAGTATATGAATATATGCAATAAATATATATAGACACTATATGTATTTGTTATATATATGTACTTACATATTGTATATATTCATACATATATTATAATATACATATAAATCTAACTATATATATATATATATATATATATATATATATATATATATATATATATATAGTTTAGATTTTATGTATATATATATATGTATGAATATATACATATATATAATGATACCTAAATATTATATATATATATCTATATATATATATATAATATATATAGTATATATATATTATAGTATTATATATATATATATTCATACAATATATATAATACTACATAAATCTGTATAATATTATATATATATATATATATATATATATATATTTATATAGTTAGATTTATGTATATTATATATATGTATGAATATATACATATATAAGTACATATATATACAAATACATAGAGTGTCTAGATATATATATTACTTGCATATATTCATATACTAGTGATACTGTGTACATCTGAAGTGTTAGTATTTGTTTTATCAAATATGTATCACAATTTCTGAAAATTAAAGATGACTCCTTTTCAGAACTACTGTCAACCCATGGCTTTAATAGAATAGAAAATAAATTGCGTTCTTTGATTTCCTGAACTAAAGAGTTCTGTCGCTGTCCAGAGAAGGTTTACAATGCAGTACCATAAAGAAACACCAAACAGGATTTGCATAGCCAGGTGGATGAAGAAATGGAAGTAAAACTGGTTCTGTTTTTGGTAAAACACGGTCCGGTAGACCATGTGTTGATGAAGTAATTGTAGTATCTGTAGAACAATCCTTTGAAAAAAACAGTTCGAGAAAGAGTTTATGATCATAATCTTTGGAGATGTGCTTTCAGAATCTACTGTGCACAAAGTTCTGCAGAAAAAAAAAACTTGAATTGAAAGCACAGAATCCAAATGCATCAAATGTTGTTAGAAGAGGATTATCATACATGACTTACTTCCTGTCATCAGTTCAGTGAAAGAATTAATGCAGAGTATGCATTTTTGAATGGCTATGGTGCTATTCTTGTGTAGTGCTTCTTTATTGTACTGGGTTGTAAACCTTTGTACAGCAACAGTATATTTTAGCTTAGCCAGCCAAAGACCCCAGTGTACTTTCTCTTCGAGTGAAGCCTTGGAGCAAAAGCAGTTCCGTAAAAGAAGTTTCAGAAATTGTGAAAAATGTTTGATAAAACAAACAATAAGTAAAGCTTCAGAGGAACAGAAAAAACTAGACCCATAAAGCTTTCTTATCCTATTTGCAGATTAAATCTGTCATGTATGTTTACGAAGCTACAAGTATTTTAAATCGCACCATGTCTTTATGAATATCCTGTGCATGCACACACACACACACACACACAAACATATATATATATATATATATATATATATATATATATATATATATATATATATATATATGAACAAAGTTACAGCCACGAAGGAAAATTGAAACACTGGAGATGCTAAGTACTTTTGTCTTATTACCAAGACATGTTCACAGCAACTAAAGATACACAGAAACAAAGGCCTACATAAATGGTGGGTACAAGTCATAAAGGAATACAAGCAGGTTGAGAGGTCACGGAACGGTCAACAGATTAAAGTCTAAATCTACTTATTAGTAACCCTCTTTATTCTATCTTTCAATTCCTTCTGGAACATATGCCGTTAATGACCGGGTCAGAAGAAAATAATCCTTGACTTACATTAAAATGATTCACCCAGGTTAACTGAATCAAAACAGAATCTAACAAGTTCCTTGAAATAGTTTCTTACAACGTGATAATAATTGGCTTTACTTTCAGTGTATTGTGTGGGACTTTTCACTTAAATGTAAAATTAAAGCATTATTTGTCTGACCTGTTCTTACTGAGTATTTGTGTTGCTTTAATCTGGTGTTCAATTCTTTGTTGGTCTGACCTAAATAAAATAAACTACAATCAATACATGGAATTTTGTATACAGTATTGCTATCTTTAAGGGGGCTATTCTTTATAAGCATGTTTTTTACGTTATCATATGTGAAAGATACATTTGTATTAAACAATTTAAAAAAAAGGGTCTGCAGCCTTAAATCCAATAAAATGTGACAAACAAAGGGTGTTTGAAGGCACTTCTTTTTCTCTTTGTAATTTTTCATAGAAGGTCTGAATAGCTATTTTTCCCATATCATGGATGTTTATTATAATAAAGCTGTTATAATAAAGCTATTAAGACCTATGAAAAATCGGAGAGAAAAATAGAAGTGCCTTCAAACACCCTTTGTTTGCCATATTTTATTGGATTTTAGGCTGTTAAACCTTTTTTAAAGTGCTTAACATAAATGTATCTTTCACATATAATAACAAACATCCATGATATGGGAAAAATAGACATTCAGACCTTCTATGAAAAATTACAAAGAGAAAAGGAAGTGCCTTCAAACACCCTTTGTTTGTCACATTTTATTGGATTTAAGGCTGCAGACCCTTTTTTTTAAATTGTTTAATACAAATGTATCTTTCACATATGATAACGTAAAAAACATGCTTATAAAGAATAGCCCCCTTAAAGATAGCAATACTGTATACAAAATTCCATGTATTGATTGTAGTTTATTTTACTTAGGTCAGACCAGAAAAGAATTGAACACCAGATTAAAGCAACACAAATACTCAGTAAGAACAGGTCAGACAAATAATGCTTTAATTTTACATTTAAGTGAAAAGTCCCACACAATACACTGAAAGCAAAGCCAATTATTGTCACGTTGTAACGAAACTATTTCAAGGAACTTGTTAGATTCTGTTTTGATTCAGTTAACCTGGGTGAATCATTTTAATGTAAGTCAAGGATTATTTTCTTCTGACCCGGTCATTAACAGCATATGTTCCAGAAGGAATTGAAAGAAAGAATAAAGAGGATTACCAATTAGTAGATTTAGACTTTAATCTGTTGACCGTTCCGTGACCTCCCAACCTTCTTGTATTACCTTATAACTTGTACCCACCATTTATATAGGCCCTTGCTTCTGTGTATCTTTAGTTGCTGTGAACAGGTCTTGGTAATAAGACGAAAGTACTTAGCATCTGCAGTGTTTCAATTTTCCTTTGTGTTTCAATTTTCATTTCTTCGTGATTTTAAATGAAACACACACACACATATATATGTATATATATATATATATATATATATATATATATATATATATATATATATATATATATATATATATATATATATATATATATATATGTATGTATGCAGGAAAAAACGAAATTTTGAAATAAAGCGTATTTAAATCAATATCAAATAAAGCTTCCACCCAGAAGGTGGTATGGAAAAAGAAATAATTTTGCGAAACGGAGGCTTTTTATATTTTTTTCCTAGGGAGATGTTTTCGAGAAAAAAATATAAAATCCTTCGAAAATATAAAATATTTTTGGAAGGAAACTGTGGTTCCCCTTCCTTCCATCCACCCATCAAAAAAAATTGATGGCCAAGTGGAAACACATCACTCGTAAAAAATATATATGAAAATCACATCGTCTGGACAACATGGCTCTTCTCCCAGTAAGTTTCCTGCCTCTCTCTCTCTCTCTCTCTCTCTCTCTCTCTCTCTCTCTCTCTCTCTCTCTCTCAATAAATCTTCAGCTGACAAAGCCCTTATGGACAGTCAGACTACATCCGTGAGGGCTCCAAAGGGAAATCAACCTCCAGAGAGAGAGAGAGGCAAGTAATAGGAAGAGGTGATAGATACATTAATGGGAGGGAATAGAAATAATAGGAAAAGATAGTCACTTTTTACCCTAAGCTGGGTCCTATTTTATGGTAAAATTCTCTTTAAAAAAACCCTTACACTGTAAAAAAAGGAAAAAAAAAATGGAAGACACAAACAAACAATCGGAATCAAACGCTTAACCTTCACTTCGGGTGTAGAGGTGCAGCGACAGAGCCGCAAGAAATTCGAACTGTGTGAAATCGGCGTCTGTCACGAATCCTGAAAAAATAATTTTTCATGACGACGCCAGAGGTAAGACGGAAGGAAATGAGATCGGTGTGGCAGAAACGAAGAGACAATTTTGGAATATTCGAATCACTCGCGCTTACGATATTCTGGAGCAAAAGTGAACGAACTTCTCGTCATATTAGAACGGGGTAGTAGTCATTTGTATAAACAGAAAAGGGAATAGAAAATAGTTTTTTTTTAACTGAATGAAAATTGATCATTTCCGATTAATGTATATAAATTTAATCCTTTTACTTCTTGTTAATAGCGTTTTGAATGGAAAATCAAATTTCTGGTTATGAGTAATTAAATGAAGGCATGTCTTTATTTGATGTGAAAGTATACGAAAAAGAAAATACATGAGTCAGGGACCTTGAATCCGTCTAACAACGTTACCATCTTCCACTGACTACGTGGGATTGTATTAGAAATTATTTATTATTATGATCATTAAATTAACACTTCACATTTCAATAGTAAATCTTCACAGGTCTGTTTTCAGCAAAACACATAGATATTCCATTAATTAACAGCCCCTTACAGTTGGCGTATGCCTATTTTTTACCGATGTCAGTGATATCTGTAACCAACGAACAACTGTGAACAGTGACTAAATTAGTGTAAAAACTGTAAAATATGGAAAAGCGCCATTAAATTAATAAAGAGAATAGATGTTAGAACCTGTAAGTTTGGACATGTATAAAATCAAGTAAAAAATGTGCCGAAGTTTCATAGGCGCAGTCGAGTTGAATAAAACCATCAACTATGAGTCTGTGTCGACCGGCAGCGCTCCAGTTGTTCACCAGAAGCGGTAGAGTGAGGGTGCGTCCCATGGCTCCGGAAAGCGCTGCCATATGTTCGACCCATGGCTAATTGTAACCTTAAATAAAGTAAAAACTATTGAGGCTAGAGAGTTGCAATTTGATATGTTTGATGATTGGAGGATGGATGATCAAAATACCAATTTGCTGCTCTCTAGCCTCAGTAGCTTTTTCAGATCTGAGGGAGGGAGGACAGACAGACAGACAGAGCCGGCACAGTAGTTAGCGTTTACAAAAAAACTAGAAATTATGAAATCAGTATAAACGAGACTCCCAAAATTCCATTTTGATATGTCTAATTCGCATAATTCGTTTATTTTTTTAATTGAAACTCACTTAGACTCCACAAGTATCCTTTCACTGCCCTGGTCAGGAAACGCCCTCAAAGAATAATGCCCATCTCAAATCAAAACTCCACTGCAACATGACCTTTTTAGGGTATACAGAAAGATGAAGATACATTACAGACGCAACCGTACTGTTATTATAATCTGGAGAAGACAGGAAACTTTCACGATACGCAGTGTTTTAAAAGAAGTGTAACTCAAATCATTATTGTTAGTGTACTTTGCTCTCAGCCATGCTGGTTTGGCTATGTCATAGTTGCTTCATTGAAATATGGATATAGTTACGATCTGTATGCTTTCTAATAATTCTTCTAGTGGCGGTTTACGTTTGTGGTCGTCTGTGTAGCGTCGAAATTGCTGTAGTAGTTTGTATACACTTGAGTAATATAGTTAACCAATTTGTCGACGTTATGTACCTTTCTTTCCACCATATATTTACAGTCCTGTTTTACTCTAGAGGCTGAACTAATTATCTCCATACCAGGTTTGAGAACTTATTGATAACATGTACCAAATTGGGTCAAACACCGAATGGCCAACTGGCGGCCACCTCTACGGTAGCACGACCACCTTCCCGAAAATCGGAAATTACGGCATTAACTTGTGATATGAGAGAAAACACTTACTTCGAGAGGAAATTAGAGGTCAAGAGGCATTGCTCCGACGGACGCTGGCTCTTGACAAATGTCTATCCTGGCTTATAGGTCGTGTTAAAGTACTTTTTCGGGAAGGACGTCACGCTACGGTAGAGGCCGGCCATTCGGTATTTTACCCTAACTATCATAACATTTCATTTACACTTAAAACGGCAGTGGGCACGGATCTACGCATCATGATATGTACATTGTTATAGTACAAGTAGTACGAAACGTAGTGAGGCATAATCATGGTTGTATGGACTGATGGTGACCCTACATGCCAGTGACTTTTCAGGTAGATTTCAGCACACTGAACCACTTTTATTCTATACAATTCGTCATTTTCATAATTGAGTCTAGGAGTATCAGAGAGAGGGAGTGATTGGTCTCCATCGTGATACTTAGGCCTGTGACGTAGAATGAACCCATACAAAAGGGCCATAACGATTCTATGCAAGGCTGGTTGAGACAGCAGTCGTGGATATTAAAGATGCGAATATTATAGCTTTACCTTTTTTCCATGAGTTGTAAGTCATTTATTTGGTTTCACTTTCATGTCTGATTAGGATGCTTGACTGAATTCCAAATTTCTCCTTTGAAGTCAAATACTATTTCATAAAACTAAATGACAGCCACTCATAGGATAAGGATGTTATGACAATCAATAAATACCGCGAGATTCTGTTTCAAAATCTGGTCTTTCGATTTCAAGCCTTAAGACTTTTCCTTGCTGGCTTAAACTTTGCCACAATGTGTCGCTTAAAGGCCAAAGAGCAATCATTATAATTGTCAGAAAGCTTACCACATCAAGACTTTCTAGCAATTACTGATAACCTCGTCACTTGGGAAAAAGATAGAGATCAGGTCTGTGAAATAGAAATATATTCTTGAGAGTATCGAAATAGATAATTGTAAGATTTTTGAAGATGGTAATTGTTTAACAATATCTTTGTTAACCTGCCCTAATGTTTTCGTTAACAATTATCGTCGTCAATAATTATAATTATCTATTTCGTTACTCTCAAGAATGTATTTCTATTTCACAGACCTGATCTCAACTGATGATTGGTAGAAAATCTTGTTATGGTAAACTCTGGCAATTTTAATGATTGTTCTTTGGCCTTTAAGCAACATATTGTGGCAACGGTTAAGCGAATTCTCTCCTGTGCCCTACAATCCTCTAATTGGATCGCCAATATGACTAAACGGTCAGTGACAGGGAGGGATTCTAATAGCTTTACCTGGAATTAGTTGGAAGTGCTGTGGCATTAGAGTCAGGTGGACCACCTCTAATTATTCGTTCCTGAGGGATTCGCCCCCCCCCCCCTCCCCACCCCACCCCACAAGGGACTGGAGTACTTATACCAACGGGCATCTCTCTGTGTCACCTGAGGGGAAGGAAAGTGAAGGGGCACGCAATCAAGTATGTAAAGGGAAACTTGATGCAAATATATCTTCATGACACAAGTCATGTTTTTATCAATTCACGAACTTATCTTTCCTTGGTACAAGGTTTATTAACTTGTAAGCATTTCTCTCTATCAGTGCATGCGCCTGAAATCAGTTTTATCGTACATGATTCTCCTCTAATTTGAATTCATTGGGCTGTGGCTCATTTTATGTCCTTGGAAACCGACTTCTTGACCTCTATGTATTTCTACAAAGTAACATAAATCAAACCTCTCCCTCTCAACAGTATATGCTCCAGGAATTTGTAACAACTATTTAAACTGAATAATTGTGACGGAACCATTGGGGACTGGATTGATAATTATATAAGTGAGGGCGATAAGTATCGGATGAAATATTTTCATTTTCCAAGTTAACGCTGCTTTTCAAACTGGGATGATAAACCCTTTCTTTAAAGCTGTGACAAGTCATACTCTCAAAATATTCCTTGTTTCAGTATGGCGGTAAATTTTTTATTTTTATATCAACTATTTAAATAGTATATATATATATATATATATATATATATATATATATGTGTGTGTGTGTATATATATATATATATATATGTATATATATATATATATATGTATATATATATATATATATATATATATATATATATATATATATATATATATATATAATATTAGCGAATACCTAAGGAAAATGACAGGTAGAAGGTCAGTACCAAGCGCATTCTCCCGAATAAACAGGAGAAAATGGTAATTACTGACCTGTCTGTCATTTACCTGTGGCATTCGCTTATACAATGAAGTCACGTGCATCTACTGTGATTTTTAAGTATATATATATATATATATATATATATATATATATATGTATGTATGTATGTATTATATATATTATATGTTTATATACATTATATATATATATATTGTATACATATACATATATACATATATATGTGTGTGTGTGTGTGTGTGTGTGTGTGTGTGTGTGTACGCTACAAAGTGTTAGGTAGATGGAAACTGTCAGCACAGATTTACGAGTGACAAGAACGCAGATATTGCGAAATATCCGGACGTTCTCGTAATGTACACACAGACCTACTAACCATTTCAAGCCCGTTGCCGCATAGGTTTTCTTGAAAATCATTTTATAATAAAACAGCTGTATCTTGATATTTTGGTAGAGCATATTTTAGACCCTCCGGTAATTTTGGGCAATATAAGAAGTGCCAGAATTTATTCATTAAGGCAGTTTACTCTCGAACTTTTTCAATTTCCTCAACATTCGTCGTAGATATCCGAACACCTGTCCTTGGCTTGACTAAAGAGCTAGGAAGGAACCCCCGCACACTCCTCTCTCTCTCTCTCTCTCTCTCTCTCTCTCTCTCTCTCTCTCTCTCTCTCTCTCAGACTTATGAATGGAAGAGTGTGCTACGATATGGCTTTTTACATTTTACATATCCAAAATATTTCATACATTCATGTGTACCTGTATTTTGTTTTGAGAGAGTATTACACCCTCATGGATCATTTACAGTATACAGATACATTTGAGTGGACCTAATGAAAATTAGAGGGTCAGTAGTTTACTGGTTTTCAAATATGTTTTTTTATTTTGTCGTCCGATATGCGCAAACGTTTGAAGTCACTCATAGCTGCAAGTATAAACGTCCATCCAACTGTATCAGCTATGGGCAAACATGTTGCGGTATTGTCATCGTGGATGCCGCAATGCATTTGCATTACTGCTGTTCGCTGCATATAATGCAGGGAATGTGGCCATTGGGCTAAGAATTGCTCTGAAAAGGTAAGTGACAATCTCTTTAAGGGCTCCCTTTAACATACATATGCCGGAACATGAATGAATTATTTTAACATAATTGTATGATTTTAGATTTGTTTTTATCAAATTGGCTCATATAGCATTCTGTGGAAGGATTTGTTGAGAATTCTTTTCGTTGTTTCGCCAAAAAAAAAAAAAAAAAAAAAAAAAAAAAAAACAAAAAAAAAAAAAAAAAAAAAAAAAAAAAAAAAAAAAAAACACCAATGGCGACCACCATGGGGGATGTATGGCCAATTGTTCGTCCGATAGCTGACATCGGTAGTTTTACCATCGCTTCCAGAGCCATCGGTCCTGGTAACAGACACTGTGCCATACCATACCTTGCTAACAGAGAACAGTCATTGCCTCACACCTGCAATATCTTACAATCAAAACTGGCCCACTACCTCCCCATTCTCTTGGTAATAAATAAAAACATGCATGATATATGAAAACATACAAATGCCTATTAGAAGGATACTGAATAGGAAATAATTATGGTGGGTAATTCAAAACGTAAAACGCCATATCATACTACACTCTTCCATTCGTAAGTTTGAAGAGAGAGAGAGAGAGAGAGAGAGAGAGAGAGAGAGAGGAGTGTGCAGGGTCTCTTTTCTAACTCTCTAGCTAAGCCAAGCAGGTGTTCAGATATCTACAACGAATGTTGAGGAAATTGAAAAAGTTCAAGGGTAAATTGCTTTAATGAATAACTCCTGGTACTTAATTATATTGCCCAAAATTACCGGAGGGTCTAAAACATCTTGTGCCAAAATATGAAGAAGATACAACTGATATTTAAAAAGATATTCAAGAAAACCTATGCGACCGCGGGCTTGAAATGGTTAGTAAGTGTAATAGACTACTAAAGAACATTCCATATGATGAAAGAATTGTAATATCTTTCGCTATGTTAAATAATACTTTAAACCAGTGGTTCTTAACCTTTTTATTACTACACCTCCTCTAAGAGTTGGTCCTTCCTTCCATCCACGGCCCCCTTGCATCTACGAGTAAAATTGCCTTCCAGGTTCAAAGAATAATGGAAAAAAGGGAAAGAGGAGAAGTGTTTTCATTCTTTTGGAATAAACTAGTGGAATACTTGACACTGCTTTGCTACTAGATCTTGAATGTTTGGTTGAATGCCAAAGAGTGCACAACTAAATTCCCCCTCAACATTCAGCATGTCTGTATTTGATCTTGAGAGCAGCGAGCGTGGAAAATGCAGCCGCACTAAGATACGCGGATCCGAACATACTTAGGATCCGAAGGAGTCCAACTAGAGTAGTAAACTATAGGAAACTAAGGTTAAAAGGCGATACTTTTGCATTTTTTCATATACTTCTGAATAGTCGTTCCTGACTCTTGTTAAAAGAATAACGACTATAACTAGAGAATTTTTTTATTTTTTTCCAAGGGCTCGCCGTCCCCCTGAAAAATTGCTGGGACGCGTTCCCCCGCCCCTCAGGTTAAGAACCACTGCTTTAGACTTAATTGGCCATAACTATGGAAGTCCCAGACAACCTCCCTGTGGCGTAGCCGAGCCGAACTCGAAATGCGAAATAAAGTTGAGTTATCATCTGTGGTGATAAACTCTCAAATTTTGGGAAAATGTCGTGCTGTATACTTTTATGGTAGTCAGCCAATTTGCCGTAAACCTTATTTAACGTCATATCTTTCTTGAAATGGCCGTAAACTTGCTGTTTCCTTATTACATAGGGTCTATTTAGAGTACTTTATATTTCCAGGAGCATGCCAAAAAAAGAAAAGAGAGAGAGAGAGAGAGAATTTCTACTTTTCTTTGTTTCTGTTTTTTGTATTGCATGAATAACAGAATAAATAAATTTAATAATAATAATAATTTTATTATTATTATTATTATTATTATTATTATTATTATTATTATTATTATTATTATTATTATTATTATTATTATTATTATTTTAGCACTGGCAAGGATCGTTTTCTTTTGAGAGTGCCTTTTATGATGATATCTTCACAATTGAGCCCAGTAATATCCTTATATTCCGTTAAACTATGTATTATTGCATCAACTTGAGAATCTTCTCGTAGGCAGTTTTACCGTAGAATTATATGATTTTGCTATAAATGTTAAAGTATACATGAGTGCACAAGCACACTAACTCATATAATTTATGTAATTATGTATATAATATATATATATATGTATATATATATATATATATATATATATATATATATATATATGTATGTAGTATATATATGTGTATATATATATATATATATACATATATATATATACTATATATATATATATATATATATATATATACTATATATATAGTATATATATATATATATATATATATATATATATAATATATATATATATATATATATATATATATTAAGGGCAAATACCACGAAGGAAAAGTGAAACAACAGAGCGGTTACTAGCCCTTTCGACCCTCGGTCCTTTACTAGAAGTCTCCTGGAAGCGAGTAAAGGACCATGTGTCGAAAGGCGTTTTTCTTCATGGCGTTTGCCTTTATTTATAACATTCATCACTTTCCATATCTTCGCGAATCAATTCATGCGAACATTATATAATTAGTGTGTGTTTGTGAACTCTGCATTACTTTTAACATCTATATCAAAATCATATCAATCTACAGCAAAACTGCCTCTGAGAAGGTGCTTAACTGGATGATGCAGTAATAAAGTGGTTATAAATACAGGTTGCCAGTTAAGAATAAATGACTGGTGTCACCAAATGAAAATAAAAGGCAACACCGAGAGTATTGATAGAATTTTAAAAATTAAAACTAAATAGTCATGCAAAAATCACAATGTTAGTACGGTTGGTTGAACGACGACAGAAGAATAGATGAGTTATTATTTAAGAATGACTCATGGAGTGGAAGCGTTATATACTTGATTTGAGAAACAGTAACCAGTAAAGAAATTTGGCAGCTGTGTTTAACCTACGAACTGAAGAAAGATCTTCTGAGAGAGAAACAGAAAAATAAGCAAAAATCACATTTTGTGTTCATCTTCAAAAATAGCTATCAAGGGGACATCCACAAAAAGGCAATATGTATCTTAGATCAACAGTTTATTATGCTGACGGCGTTTTGCAATAACTCATTGCATTTTCAAGGCTAAAAATTGCATTTATATATATATATATATATATATATATTATATATATATATATATATATATGTATAACTGAATCACATAAGTTAGGAACGTGATAAATCCATAAATAAAGATATATGCCACGAAGGAAAAATAAAAGCGAAGGAGTTCTGCGAGACCTTTCGACGTTAAACGTCCTGTACTGAGCAGTAAAGGACAGTAAAGGACGTTTAACGTCGAAAGGTTCTCGCAGATACTCCTTCGTTTATTTTTCCTTCGTGGCATATATCTTTATTATATATATATATATATATATATATATATATATATATATATATATATATATATATATATATATAAATACATATCAAGCTCTAAGAAAAAACAAACAGGAAGCTAACCGGCACACAATTGAGGTCAGTGACGCATTCCAAAGACATAAGTTAATCACGAGTTTCATTTTCATGTATGTAACGTGCATGTATCTGTGCGTCGATTAGTGGGTGTGAGTTCGTTACGCGTCACAGAAAATGACATATAATCTCTGGTATATGAATGGCAGAGGCATTGGACGGCCAACTGTCAAAGTGGACATGGTGGTTTCGGTGTAGAAGAGAGGCGTTGGAGGTCCATCGAAAAAGATAAAGTAAAGTGGAAAACTTTGAAAAGTTAACATTTGAAGCGACAGTTACTTCAGTTCTAGAGAAAGGGAAGTGAGGTGTGGCACACATTTTTTATTGACGAACTTTAATGTTTTATGGTGTGATAATTATGGTCTCTTTATTTCAGATGGATTCGAAGTCACCATATAGAAAAATGGGTTTTCTATAGACAGTTTTTTTTTACCTTGATAAACTATGAATGTTTGGACAGAAAGAGAAATGGGGATACTTACTTAAATATAGTTTTGGGAAGAATATGATAGTTAAATGTTTCTTTTTTAGTCTTTCTTAACTCATTTTATTCCATTTTCATGTTAGCTAATTTTGGGAAATAAAAAGTACATTTTTGTAACAGCAGGAGTTTATATTAGCCTAGTTTGATACTTTGATTTTCAGCTAACTTCAGAGATGCCTTTCAACATGAAAAGGTAGGCCACGTTACTGGTTAGTTTTTTCATTTGTTTAAAAGAGTGTCATTTTGACCTTGTAATAGATTTTGGTGGCTAGTGGTTACGAGGTAGTCAAGACTATAGGTTATGCCTCCGAAGTGGTTATAATTATGAATTGGACAACTGACTCTTTTGCTGATTTGAGGGGAATTTATCCAATAGTCAGGAATTAAGCCGGGTAGCTACTGCTGGCAGTGATCTTAAATGCTGTTTAGTGTAAAGACGTGTTTCTGTTTCTGGGGGGAAAGTGAATATATATGATAAAGGAAATTAATTACGTGCAGTTGCAAGTGTAACCAGGTACTACGCTAAGATGAGTGCAAATAACTTCAGACCTATGAAGACGTGAGTATATAAGTTTTTTTTTTTCTTTATTAGTGTTAATTTGGTCACATTTTGATGTCCTTCAGGATTCAGTGGACATTAGGGGTTGGTTGTATTGCAATGCATTAGAAAAAGTTGTACGATAAGTTTTGTTTTTGTGCGTGGCATGAGAGAGGGAGAGAGAGAGGCTGCTGGGAGAATGTTTGTGCGATATGATAATTGACTCAGCAGATGGTTGATGGGGTACATTTTTTGTCTCTCACTCTGTTCTTCCCGTTTTCTAAGGGCATAATGACACACAATCGATCAGTTGACCGACCTTGAAAACGGTTTGTTGGGCATTGGTGCATGTTTATTTTATCTTTTATTGGTGAATGATATATTATTAACTTTGTGTGGGTGGTTTGTGTGGGCATAAGTATATCAATGTTATTAAGGTCGGAGCGAATCCTGAAGCATAAGAATTACCATAAAGAAGGCAAAATGGCAGTAGTACAATCCAGACGTTAGTGCATAAGATAACTAAGATAAATGCAGGAGTTAGCCCTTTTCGAGGCATTGTTGATGGCGTTCTGTCCCAACCAGTGCAAATTTTTATTGAGGGAGTGAATAACTACTTTAACGCCAAGGGAATTAAGGATGATACAGAGGTGGTCACAGAGGCAAAAACATTGTTAGATTTCAATAAAAGGGAATTATCATTTAGATGCCGTAGTTTTCATTACACTAAATGTCGGTCATGAACTGAATTACAAGCATTTTTAAGAGATATGGTAAGAGATTTAAGGGGGTGTACAAAATTAGAAAAGGGACAACAAGCCTTATTGAGCATTGCTCAAAACTTTTTGACTCAGCGGAGAATAGATACAAAAATTGAGAAATTCCACATGGTTAAATGGGAATAATATCTCACTTGAAAATTTACATAAATTGCTGCATTTCGCAATGCTTCTACACAACGTCCCAGACACAATTGTAGATAGTTTTGACGAAAAGTTTGAATCTACATCAGACGAGGAACTAATTTATGCCCAAATGCAGAAACATATGTCCAAATGTCCCACGGTGG
Organism: Macrobrachium nipponense; assembly: GCF_015104395.2. Classification (NCBI taxonomy): domain Eukaryota; kingdom Metazoa; phylum Arthropoda; class Malacostraca; order Decapoda; family Palaemonidae; genus Macrobrachium; species Macrobrachium nipponense. The sequence continues at coordinate 35,413,272 of NC_061108.1, forward strand.
ATAGTTCATTTTTTAATGGGACCGGTCCAAGAAATATGATACAAAGAGACACAGATATCCTTCTCCCCGTTTGTGTGCAAAAGTGGAATATAATAGAGGATCGATCAATCAGGGCACACAAAGAAAGTATGTAGAGTCAAATATTGTGGAATGTGTAAAAGTGCAGATCACTGTTGGCAGGTTTGTCCTTCTCAGATACAGAGGGATGCGAGACCTACACCTCAGAAATTCGGGAGTTATAATACGAGAACTTCCCAGGCAGGTCACTTAAAAGGGCAAAGGGATCGGCAAAATTTTTGGAAAGCCGATCAACAAAAAGGGTACAGATGATTTGTATGTGCTATTGTGGGGACACCCCAGAGCCCAGGCTGATAGTATATGGAACAGTGGAGGATGTGGGTATCCCAATTTTTATAGACACTGGAGCCTCAGTGAATCTAATGGACCATAATCTGTATCAATCCATGTTCTCCCATTACCCTTTGAAACCCTCAACGGAGACGATGTGTGATGTGAAAGCCCATAGATTAAACACCCTGGGTTTTGTTAGAATACAGTTTACTCTGGGTGATAGAGTGTTAATAGAACCATTTTTGGTTATAAAAGGGGTTGCATTGGGCAACAGACTTTTGCTGGACCAACCTGCATGTAGAAGACACAAGATATCGGTCCATACAGGTGTTAGTGGTATAACGGTTGGAATACCCGGTGTTTTTATCCCTTATGAGGACGCAAGTGAAACTGAGGATATGGGGAATACTGAAAATGGGGATGCTTTTGGTGGTGCTAATGGTAAGGATACCAGGGATATGGGGAGTGGTGATACCAGAACTCACACTGATGATACAGGGAATAACAGCGGTGATGCCAGTGATGATAAACGGGATATTGAGGGCCATGGCGGTAACAATTTTGGCGGGTTTAACAATGGCGTTATGGGTGGTGATGCTGGTACTAATCCTAATACTGATGCTAATAAGGATACTAATACTGTTACTAACAATGGGGTCTTGGTGGATGAAATGAGAACCATGGGCGGTGATATTTATGGGATCGTGGAATAGAGAGGTACTAACCACAAATATAAATGTGTTTTATCAGAGGATGTTATTTTAATACCAGGTTCAAAGACTGGTAAAAGTCAAACTGAGGGAAGTGAAAAAGCCTACGAAAGTATGCGTAATTGAGGGTAGCGAGAAACTAAGAGGGGTTATTAGCACTGCATCAGTGAACAGTGTATCAAACACTGGTGTTACATGGGTAGAATTACTGAACTGTAATAATACAGTTAGGAAATACCAGAAGAATACATATGTGGTAGACCTCCAAGATTGGAGTAATGACAGTGGTTCAGTGGCTATTGTAGAGGGGAAAACTGAGTTTTCAGAGGCAGAAATACAATCTAGGAAGAAAATATTTAGAGAATATTTAGCTAATGCAGATTATAAAGAGCGTATAGAAGCAGTAAGCGAACTTTTGGCAGAATTTGGGGACACGGTAGCTTTACGAGGAGATAAACTGGGACTGACTAATGTGTTAGAACATAAGGTAAACTTAGAGGAAGGTACGAAACCCATTTTTATTCCTGCATACCGCATACCTTTCAAAATCAGAGAACAGGTAGAAAAAGAGGTCAGTAAATGGGAAGAGGAAGGAATCATTAGACCCAGTGCATCTCCATACAACTTTCCTCTAATAGCAGTGCCTAAGAAGGACGGTTCTGTCCGAGTATGCGTCGATTTTAGACGTTTGAATTAGAAGACAATTCCTGACCGTTACCTAGTCGCATGCATACCAGATCTCTTTGTACAAATTGGAGGACATAATATTTATAGCTCAATTGATTTAGCGCAAGGTGTTTTGCAGGTCCCTCTTAGCGAAAATAGCAAGGAATATACTGCCTTTTCAGTGCCCAAGGGACACTATGAATTTACGCGAATTCCATTCGGTTTATCGGGTAGTCCGATGACCTTCACGAGGTTGGTAAACACAGTTTTGCACAGGTTATTGGGGTAAAAATGTTTTTGTGTACATGGATGATATATTAATTGCAACAGACTCGATCGTGCAACAACTAGAAGTGCTTAAGGAAGTACTTCGGAGACTTAGGTTAGCAGGATTTAAAATTAAGCTAGATAAGTGTTCCTTCTTGATGAAGCAAATTACATATTTAGATCATGTCATATCTAAAGAAGGGTTTAGAGTAAATGACGATAAAGTTAAACAATAGCAGATTTTCGTACCCCGAAATCAAAGAAAGAAATTAAGTCATTCCTAGGAATGGCAGGATTTTTTCGTAAGTTTGTGAAAGGATTTCTAACATAGCAGCTGTTCTAACAGATGTATTACGGGAAGACATTCAATTTCATTGGGGAGAACTGCAAAAAGTAAGTTTTCAAAAACTTAAGGATGTGTTAATGAATCCCCCAGTTCTGAAATGTCCAGATTTCAGCGAACCGTTCACATTAGTGACTGATGCCAGTCAGGAGGGTATAGGTGCTTGCCTTATGCAAAAATTTGATGGGAGGTTCCACCCTATAGCCTTCTATAGCAGGAAATTTAGGACAAAGGGAAGCAATGAAAGACTAATGGCTACCATAGATAAAGAAGCCTTTGCAATAGTATCAAGTTTGGTTCATTTTAAAATGCTACTGATGGGGAATAAAGTAGAAGTTCTTACAGATCACAAGCCATTATGGGATCTTTTTAATAAACCCGATTTGTCACCCAAAAGAGCTCGATGGTTCTTAACTATCAGGGACTTTGATACAAAGCTCACATATATAGAAGGCAAATTAAATGAAGTTGCAGATGCCCTTAGTAGAAATTTTTATGATACGGAAGGATTTCAAGTTGCGCTAGTTACTAGTGATTCTATACAATGGGATATGGATCTCATAGAGCAAAGGCAAGATGAAGATGAAATTTTGGCAGACACAAAAGTGTTTCTCAGAGGGGAATCAGTCAGGAAAGGTTATAAGTTAAGTTTTTCAGGTTTAGAATTAGAAGGTAATCTGTTGGTCAGGAAAATTAAATATAATTTAAGGACTAGTGAAAGTATAGGAGACACAACACAGATCGTAATTCTGAAAGTCCTAATTCCAGTGGCTTTGGATATAGTACATTGCAGGTTCGGTAGTCCACACATGGGGATAGAAAAAACGTATAATGAGGTGCGTGTTAAGTATATTTGGAAAAATATGGGGAAAGATGTGGAAAATTTTGTGAAAAACTGTTAAGTCTGCAATGCTTGCAAACCCGCAAGGATAACTTCCTGCAAATTAGGGTCATATCCGATACCAAGTATACCTTTTTTGAGAATACATATGGATATCCTAGGAAATTTTTGTGAATCTAGGTATGCGAATAAGTACCTGTAGGTAATAATAGATGAACTAACGAGGATAGTAGAAATTTTTCCACTTAACCATAAAACAGCCGAAGAAGTAGCTATAGCATTTTTCCATGGTATCATTTGCACATATGGCTCACCCAAGGTTTTGTTGACCGACAATGGCAGGGAATTTGTAAACAAGACTTTAGAGTGTTTGGCAGAAGTCATGGGGATACAGAAAATAACAATTATTCCATACAGACCTGAAGCTAATGGGTTGTGTGAACAAGCAAACAGGAAAGTGCTCGAAGCTCTCAGGAAGACTGTAGGGGGAAATGATAAAAACTGGGATAGATATATAGGTATTGTTAGACATAACATCAACACTATGGTCAGTGATTCCATTAAAATTATGTCTCCATTTGAAGCATTGTTTGGTTGCCGAGCACGAGGCACATTTGATCTATTAACTGTACTTCATCATGGAGAACATATAATTGAAGCATTAATTTCCACAGCAAAGGAGAGAGATGCTTGTCTCAGCCATAATCTCGAGGCTACGAGATTGCAAGACAATGTATTTTTAAAAATCAATGTGAGAAGTGAACTAAGTTACAAATCAAGTCCGAAATTTGAGGGTCCTTTTAGAGGAAAAGACAGGAAACAGATTCGTAGTCTTAGATGAAAAGACAGGTCGGTCAAAATTAACTCGCATATCTAAATTGAAAAAGGTTGGTAGGTAATAAGGTAACATCGTGCAGTTGCATTTTTTTTTCTTTCCATATTTTGCAAGTGGATGACGAAAGGTGATTAATCAGTTTAATGTAACGTTTTTTTTTTCTTTTTTCATTCTTTGACTATTTTCTTATTATGCGCAAACTGCAGCGATGTGGCGTAAAAACCAGAAGTAATTATTTCATGATGGAAAACGGGGTGGAAAAAATATGGGAAATTACCGTAGAGTTGAGAAATATTATATAGTGGTATCTCGACATACGAAAGGCTCAACTTACGAAAAACTCGAGATACGAAAGCAAATACGAAAAATATTACAGCTCTACATACGAAAAGTTTTCAGGATACGAAAGGTTGTTGCTGTAAAGTCCCGAGATTCGCCCGGACCACCGAGAACAATTTTAAAACTCCCGCGCCGCCAGCTGAGTAAACTCGCCACCATCCTCCCGCTCTCCCATTGGTTCCTGATGCTAGTCACCCCATAAGATACTGCTCTCCTATTGGTCAGCATCTACCCCTTGTGCTTTAAGTATTCTATTGGTAAAAGGATGCTGTAAATTGAAAAACTTATTCATGCAATACATTTAATAAAAAATACATTAGGTAAAGATAGAATAAAGAATAGAAATGAATGGTTATTATACTGTTTGGTAGTTTCAGTAGTTGAAGAGAGATAATGAAAATTTATGGCTTACTGTGTAAAGTGATTGCTTGCCGATCGTTCGATACTCGTAAGTGCTGGATGTAAACAGAAGTTTAGAAAGCTTTTTTTTGTTTGTTTATTATAGTTAATGGTTACTTAATAATTATTTGAAATGAGTACATGCAATACATTTAATAAAAAAATTGTGAATTAGATATCATCAAATATAAAATAAATCAGACTGCCAACAAATACGTATTTTTTTAAATTTTTCTTTTGTTTTAATATTACGTTACGTATATGTTTCATTATAGCTGTCAGTAACTCGGTATCTCCATTAGGTAAAAATAGAATAAAGAATAGAAATGAATGGTTATTATACTGTTTGGTAGTTTCATTAGTTGAAGAGAGATACTAATGAAAATTTATGGCTTACTGTGTCCTAGGAAAAGTGATTGCTTGGCGTTCGTTCGGTACTCTTAAGACAGTAAGAGCTGAATGTAAACAATCGATTGGAAGGTTTTTTTTATGTTTGTTTGTGTATTATAGTTAATAAATCAGACTGCCAACAAATGCGTATTTTTTAGAATTCTTCTTTTGTTTTAATATTATGTTACGTATATGTTTCATTATAGCTGTCAGTAACTCGGTATCTCCATTAGGTAAAAATAGAATAAAGAATAGAAATGAATGGTTATTATACTGTTTGGTAGTTTCATTAGTTGAAGAGAGATACTAATGAAAATTTATGGCTTACTGTGTCCTAGGAAAAGTGATTGCTTGACGTTCGTTCGGTACTCTTAAGACGGTAAGAGCTGAATGTAAACAATCGATTGGAAGTTTTTTTTATGTTTGTTTGTGTATTATAGTTAATGATTAATTAATAATTATTTGAAATGAGTACATACTGATTATTTATACATTTTATTGGCATATTCTAAGCTTTTAGCTTCTTAGGTTTAGATGTCAGAATCATAGACTATGCTACAGTAGCAACCGCTAACATAGGCTAGGCTTATTGCTAAGGGACATATGCTAAAGTCCTAATATATGCAGTAAAAATGGGGTTGAACATTACATGCAGATGAATATTGCTCAAGTATGTACAGTATTTTGCCTTTTTGGAGTCATATTTCTTCCGTCGGATCGGCGTCGTAACCCTAGAACATGTGTTTTAGGCCTGGAAATATAATTTACTGGGGTGTTTTTGGAGGGCTTGGAACGGATAGGCCATTTTACATGTAAAATGTGGTCCAAGATACGAAAACCTCATGATACGAAGGGCGCCTCGGAACAGATTAATTTCGTATCTCGAGGTACTACTGTAGTAGGTTCGTGGTGATGACTTTTGGTGATGATGATACCTGGTGGTGATTTTTGTGATTTGGTGATTCTTGGTTGTGTTGATTTATTGGGGCTGATTTCTTGTGGTTATTTTGGTGGTGAATTTTTTTGGGCTATGATTTTTGGTGGTGATCTGTGGTTTTATGAGCCAAAGAGGTGGTGATTGTGGTTCTTTTTGGTGTTATGGCTCTTGGTGGGTGGCACTAGTGCATTGTGGTTTTATGGGGCCCTATAAAGGTGTTGTATTTTATGAGGTTATATTCACCAGTGGTTATATTTGCCGGTATATAATTGTTATGCATAATTTCTGGATTGTAGCTTTCTGTGGTTTATATCCCAACTAGGTGATTATTGGGGTTTTATATACATGTGGCAGTATCATAAATGGTGTACTTTGAGGTACAGCGGTGGTCAAATGACTTAGGATTTAGCCTGTGGGGGATATTTTATAATTGTAGTTTTATAATAGATGTTTTCGAGGACAATTTTTCGGGTACCCATGAGGTGACAATAAGGATGTCCTGAGGATAATTTTTGAGGATGTGGTTCTATAGTATCAGTGAGGATTTATTGAGGATTCCCAGCAAGGATTTAATGGATGATTTTTGGGCCATTTGAAGGAATGATGATTTTTGAGTTTACGAGTCTGACTAGACAAGTCCATATTGGCTTGGTGCTGACAATGCTGTGATTAGACTGATTTTTGATATTTTCTTTTGGAGTTGATTACTCAGAGGTTTACACCGTTTTCAGGAATGTCGATGATGACATTCCATGATGAGGGATTTTAAGGGGTCAATTCGTGGGTCGATACTGATATGTTGCGGCAGCAATTTGCGTGACGCTACATACTACGTTTTGTAATG
>NC_061108.1:35425193-35462693 GCF_015104395.2 Macrobrachium nipponense
GTTGGTCAAACGTTCGAATTGGCTAACATGGTAGAGGGGTTTTCATATCAATTCTAATTACGAAAAACACCGAGTTCGATGGTGAATTTGTAAGTTCAGATTCAATATAAACTTTATAGCCTCTCTGTTGGCCGACTCGATAATGTCACTAGGCCGTTCTGGTTTTGTTCCCGTCCACTGAGGGGATGAAATTATTATCAACTAAAAATTCCCCTTTTGGTACATATATGAAAATATATCAATTCAGAGGTAGAGTGAATTAGATATTAAAGGACATTTGTAGCTCGAATGATATATATGTATATACCTATATATATATATATATATATATATATATATATATATATATATATATATATGAATTTTTTTCTACACCGTGAAACGAAATATAAAGTATGAATGATTAACACACTTGCTAATCCATTAGGGACAACATAATGGAGGCATATGCGCCAAAAGAAAAAAAAAATATAGTTTCACTTATGTGATTATTATTTCAATCCTATCTGTCTCTTCCTGTCATGATTACGAAAAGTTAAGAAAAAAATTCAGTCGCAATAATTTTGATTTCCTTTTAATGGAATGTTATGTAGCTCGTCCGCCAGAGGATAATGATTGCTTGCATAATGACCATTAGCAAGTTCGTTTTAGATTAATGAAGTCTTGTGCTGGCACGGTTTCTTGCCCCGATGGCAGCCCATAACCATGTGACTGAGAAACTGTCAGTCTGTTACCGTGGCTCATCATGCGCCTGCGCCGACTGAAGAATAGTTGCCAAATACCCATGGTGTAAAAAAAACCAAGGTTTTCTTTAAATAAAACCCAATGGTTTAATTTAAAAAGCCATAAAACCATGGTTTATTTTGGTTTTATTGGTGTTATTGTCCTCGTTTCATATTCAACACACACACACACAAACACGACTGGTGTAGATTTCCATTTGGCGGGAGTTGGCTGGTTGTATGGTAGAATTTGGCTGGTTGGTAGTAGTGGCATCTGGGAACCAACTGTTGGCAACACTGACAGCAATCAGTTTCCACCTTATCTTATTTAAGTCGCTGCTTGGGTCAATGTGCCTTAACAGAGGTCTTGACTTTTTATCACATGTTCAGTGCAGTGCAACCATCCATGATTGGCGGAAGGTGTGACCCAGTATGGAAAAATTTGGAACACATTTATCCCTCATTTATTCGAAAATGTTATTTACCCCATTTTTTTTTTTTTTTTTTTTTTTTTTTTTTTTTTTGCAAACTTTTCATTTTAAAATTCAATATCTGCAATTATAAGATGCAATAGTTATTGGAATATCACTCATCCCTTTCCTGAAATATTGAGTAAAACTCATTTGTCTAATGCCCTTTTCTTAATCGTTTATAAAATATCTGTCATTTGAGATTGGAAAAAAAGCAAAAAAAAAAACACATAGTTTTTTAATGAAACCAAACCCCAAAAAAACAGTGTTTAATAAAACCAAACAAAAAAAAACAATTTTCTAATAAAACCAAATAAAAAAAACAGTTTTAGTAATAAAATCAAACCCAAAATAACCACGCAGCTTTTTAATAAAACCAAACAAAAAAAAAAACCATGGTTTACGCCACTTGGTTTAAACCAGTCCACCTGCAAATACCACTTGCTGAACAGTGCCAAACGCCTTTTGTTTGAAACATTAATTGAAATGATATAATATTTGATATAGAGTAACTGTACTTTACAATGATCTAGAAATATAATATTTCTCCTATTTTACTGAGTTGTCATAACGCCAAGAAAGATTGAGCCCAATACGAGATGATACATTTCCCAAATCTAAAGTCATAAAAGCCTCAAGAGGTGGAAGAAAAAAGGTGTGCCAGGATCCATCCTTCGGTGAATGGCTAAAGGGAAGAAATAAATTAGGAGATAAGCGAGGGAGTAGAGAAAGAAGGCATCGAAAAAACATTTCTTCTGGCTTCATTCCATGAACCAGGGAGACAACAAATGGGCGGAACGAGTCTATTGGATGATGGCCTCCGTTTGCAGGGCATCCCTGATTAAGTAACTGCATTTTTAGTATTTCGTGATATTGTCTGTTTCATTCACTCACACACACACACACACACACACACACACATATATATATATATATATATATATATATATATATATATATATATATATATATATATATATATATGTGTGTGTGTGTGTGTGTGTGTGTGTGTGTGTGTGTGTGTGTGTGAGGAATCTACCGGTCACTTTTTTACCAGATACATTTGCCGCTGTAATAGCCACAGTGCCCTCTCAACTTCTCGTGGGCAGGTCAGCAATGTAACCTCTTTGTGATTTTGGGACCTGGGTTCGTTTCCCAGTACCGGATATTACAATTTCTTCATATTCCTTTGAACTCAAATCTTCAGGCTTTGTAGAGGCATTGTGGCTATTACAGTTGGACACACACACACATACATATATATATATATATATATATATATATATATATATATATATATATCTATATAATATACATATATATACATATACATACATACATATACATACATACATATATAACGGTATGGATTTTTATCACATCACCGTGATCCATATACATGCATTCAGCTACAAATGTCGTTTAATATCCAATTTGCTTTACCTCGCAATTAATTCAGTCCATAGATGTTCACCGAAGGGGAATTGTTATTTTAGTTGATAATAATTTCGTCCTCTCGTGGATTCGAACCAGCGCACAGAGGATAAATCAGGACTTCAGTGATGTTACCGACTTCATCAAGTCGGCAACATCACTGAAGTCCTGATCTCTCGTCTGTGCGATGGTTCGGATCCACGAGAGGACGAAATTATTATTAACTAAAAAAATTTCCCTTCGGTCAACATATGAATATATATTTATATAATATATATATATATATATATATATATATATATATATATATATATATATATATATATATATATATTTGTGTGTATATATATAAAATAAGCAACGCCGCTCTTAAGGAATCTTCAATTGTGATAAACTTCGTGAGGATGATAAGCCACAGCATTCTTTACTTAACCGGAGACCTGAAATCACTTGCGCTGACTCAGCGTTCATTTTCAGTGGACATTTATTCATATATATTTAAAGTTGTTTTTAGTATTTCTTATTTGAATTTTTCTCTCATAATTTCTAGTTTAGAAACGTTTTGTATTTCTCTCGTATAATCCATTTTAGAAACGTTTGTATTTCATGTTTTCGAGTTTAGAATTGTTTGTGTTTCTCTCATAGTTCCAGTTTGGAGCACTTTTCCCTCTTATTTTCCAGTTTAGAAACATTTCTATTTTTCTTCTATTTTTCCAGTTTGGAAACGTTTGTATTTTTATCATCTTTTCCAGTTTGAAAATGTTTCTATTCTTCTCATGTTTTCTAGTTTAAAGACGTTGAGCATTTATGTCATATTTCCTTGTTGAGAATTTGAAGAAGATGGTTCTCAGAATGAATATTTCATTATGTACGAAAAGCCGCTCTCTCGAAAAATCATACTTAATGCCATAAAGAAAATTTTATAGTGGCGATCCTCTTTCCTCTTCTTATTATTGAAGGTTTAAAGGGGAAAACCTTCCCTTTTTGAATTTACAAACAGATCTGTAAGTTATTTTTTTTTTTTAGGAAGATTATTAAAAGGTCAAAGTCCTTTTGCTATAGAGTCATTGATAATAGCCATTTGTCTACGTACGCTTCGTATAAATAGGCTCTCCCTGCTGGCTTAGTTATTTGCTAAAACCATTTCATTTATTCATGGAGTCCGCTTTCGTCACCAAGCGTTTTCCATGCGGTTGCTAGACCCATGTGGTTGTTCTCGGTCTTATCCAACCGACCAAGTTCCATTATTCACAGGAGCGGTCAATGGGGACACTGGATTTTACAGAAGACCGTCCTTTGTCTTTTGTTAACGCGCGCTTTCTTACACGCTTATGTATGTGAGCAATTGTATTAACGTTTGGTTACGAAAGTAAATCTATCAATTTATTCCTCGGGAGAATTACTCTAAATATTCTTTGATTCTTATATGTACGTGATGGCATCTTTACATAATTTTTTAAAAGAAAAAACAAGTTTCAAAAACAAGTGTCAAGATGTGTTCAAATGGAGGTTTTGACTTGTCTCTCGATTGCGTGACCCACTCATTAACAAACATACAGAGAACAGTTATTAAAAGTGTCTCCCGCTGTGTTTCATCTTGCGTCCCGCTTAAGATCTCATATTTCACTTAAAAAGCAACATTTTGCGCAGCGACATATATCTATCTCTTGAGCTGTTTTTGAATACTCCAGGAAGAAAGAAAGGAATGCGATGGTGTGAGAAATGAACTGTCCGTGACAGCGAAGCATAAACCGAATTTTAACTCATTAAATTTGAACGCATCAACAAACGTTTTGCTCATTAGTCCTTGATTTCCCTGAACTTTGTCGGAAGGAGGAGACAGCTGCCATTTGCAACAGCCTCCTTTTCCTGCCAAGAAAACCTGAGCTCTTTTTCATCCGTTCCCCTCAGTCGTACAAAGTTCCCTCTCCTCTTGTTTCCTCTCTCTTTTCCTTTCTTTGTGCAATATAGTTGCTTGCTACTCACTGTGAGTGTGTCGCTCTCCTCCTGAAAATAAACTTAAGACTTGTATTTTCTCTTTATTTTGTTCTTTTTTTGCCGCGGATGAGTATCCTTCTCCAGCTTGGGGGAGATAGCAGAATGTGTTTGCGTCTTTGTGACGCTGTAATAAACGTAGGTTGACGTTGTTAAGCTGGAACTTGCCTCGGCTGTGGCTCCCGCGGAGAAAATAACAAACGATAAAAGTTTCCCCGTTGTTCCCTCTTCAGACAATTTGTTTAGATGCTCAAACCCTCCTTTGCTCCCGTAGGCCTCCCGGGGCGGCGAGATTTTTATCTTTTATCTCGATGCACAATTACTTTTTTCTCTCTGAGAGATGTATGTCGTTGGAAGTAAAGGGGAAGGCGTGGCTGTCACTATATATATCAACTAAAAGCTTTTCCTTCGGTTAACATATATGAAAATATATTAATTCCGAGGTAGAGTGAATTAGAAAATGAAGGACATTTATAGCTTAATGCGTATATACGAATCACGGTGATATGATAAGACTAAGACTCATGTATATATATATATATATATATATATATATATATATATATATATATATATATATATATATATATATATATATATATATATATATGTTTGTGTGTCATATATGTATATATATATTTATATTGATCTGTATATATACTATATATTTTATATATATATAGTATATATATATATATATAATATATATATATATATACTATGTGCGTATGTGTGTACTTTATATGGTATTTCATCCTTATTCAGGGAGCTCAGTGTATCACGAAAGTTTCCTAATGAGATTTTAAACGACTTATCTCTCGTAGTTTAGAAACTTTGGTCGAGAAAATAGTGGGATGCGACGAATAAAGTTAGAGAAAGAGAATCTTCTTTGTTTATCCTTTTAAAGAGACGTTTATGTTTATAGTATGACGTAGGAAGAACAGGGGCAAATCCATTACAAAGAATGGAATGTGAGAACATGAAAACTTTCTTAAAGTGAAAGCAAACAATAATTGCAAAGGCTATAAGGCTTTTTTATATGCATATGTATATGCAGTGAGAGTAGGTTAATATGTATTCGTGAGTATTCTATCTTTGAAGTACAATACCTGAAGATATTTCAGCTGTCAATGTTGACCTGGTCGATTTGAAAGAAGACATTCGGGTAATCCTATAGTTTAGGGGTCCAAATTCACCACATTGCGTGAAGTCAAGATCAGCTCACAGATTTATCAAATATTTATTGAATCATGGAAAACATTGAAAATATGGGTAGTTTACTTGCTTACAGAAGCAGAGATTGTAAAAAAACAGAGGGAACAAAGCTCTGCACTTCATGTGAATAGTGTAGTGTCTCCACAGCAGTTGTAGTAGTAGTAGTGGTAGTAGGAGGGATTTTCCTATGAAATGGCTCCCTTACTAGTTTTATTCCTCCCTCGTGCGTGTTGGTTTAATTTTTTTTTTCTCTCTCCGCAACACCCTAAATCCTTTATGAGCTGCTCTTTTTTTTCTATTGTCTTCCATGATTCAAGAAATATTTGATAGATCTGCTGATATTCACTTTACGTAATAGAGTGAATTTGGACCTCTAAAATGTAGCGTTACCGTCATTCGTCCCGTTGGTACGAAATGTCGAGCATGATCCCTCAATTATTCCCGGTTTAATTCAATTTCATTTCAAATATCTCACGTGGGAGGCTTCACTGTGAACTTCAGTAATTCGTTGAGACTGAATGAACGCACAGTTCATGTTTCGTTCACTAACAGAAGTTACAGTTCAGTAAATATATGTTGATTATTGCAATATCCTTCCTATAGATATGGCCTCTAGTACATTTTTATTTACTGAAATATTTAACGTCAGTTTTAGCTTACTGCGTTCAATAATTCATTCAGTGATTGATAAAATAATTCAGTTCATAAATTTTCGAAATTTTCCTTATATTATATATTATATTATATATATATATATATATATATATATATATATATATATATATATATATATATATATATATATATACATGAAAGATCATAAAGTTTAGGGTCTTCCATTAATCCATGGTTTTAAGGTAAAGCATGGAAAATATCATTCAAGCAAAAAATGGGTCTTAACAAACTTTTAACAAGCTGAGTTAAGAATCATTAATCTCTACCCAAACATTATTTGCACAGAGAAGGTAGTAAATTGGATGAAAGGGTTAAGTGAGGTCCCCACGATATATATATATATATATATATATATATATATATATATATATATATATATATATATATATATATATATATTAGAGAGAGAAGAGAATGTGTGTATATATATATATCATACACACACACACACACACACACACACACACACATATATATATATATATATATATATATATATATATATATATATATATATATATATAATCGTGGGAACCTCATGAATCACGGTGATGTGATAAAAATCCATACTGTTATATGTATGTATGTATATATATATATATATATATATATATATTATATATATATATATATATATAGATAGATACATAGTAGATAGATATATACTATATATCTATCTATATCTATATATATATATATATATAATATAATATTAATATATATTATATATTAATAATACATACAATACATATATAACAGTATGGAATTTTATCACATCACCGTGATTCATATACATGCATTAAGCTACAAATGTACTTTAATATCCAATTCGCTCTACCTAGCAATTAATTCTTAGTTGACAAATAATTTCGTCCTCTCGTGGATTCGAACCAGCGCACAGAGAATAAATCAGGACTTCAGTGTTGTTACCGACTTCGTCAAGTCGGCAACATTACTGAAGTCCTGATCTCTCCTCTGTGCGATGGTTCGAATCCACGAGAGGACGAAATTATTATTAACTAAAAAAATTTTCCTTCGGTCAACATATGAAAATTTATTAATTCCGAGGTAGAGCGAATTGGATATAAATGGATATTTGTAGCTGAATGCATATATATGTATAATATATATATATATATATATATATATATATATATATATATATATATATATATATATAAACACACAAACAAGTAATGTTCAGACGTTAAGCATATTCATATTATATTCTACCATCTAACATATATTACATTTCCTTCCCTTTTTGTCAGTCTTAAGGTTAGGCTTACCTTCAGGAGTTCCACAACATTTTCCCCGTAATGGAAGATTAGTTTACCATCTGACTCTCTTTTTATATTGAATGCCAGGATGAGTACCTAAGCAGTTTATGTCGCCGCTATGCTCATCTTCCCACTATTTAGGTAATTAGTTTTTATATGTACATATATTTTATATGTATATATATATATATATATATATATATATATATATATATATATATATATATATATATATATATATATATATATATATATACACACGCATTAAGTTACAAATTTCCTTTAATATCTAATTCGCTCTACCTCGGAATTAATATATTTTCATATATGTTAACCGAAGGGGAATTTTTAGTTGATAAGAAATTCTTCGGCTCATGGGCGCAAACCACGGAACCAAGCATTCAAGACATAAAGTGAAGCGCTTTAACCACAATGCTATCTCAAGAGGTATAAGTTAACGCCGCCTCTCACCTACAAATCCCTGTCGTGCTCAGGTATTTGTTGTTTTTTGAGTCGGCATCAACCTACCTCGACCTTGATAACTTTGTAGTGCTTTTGTCACACATAGCCACATTATGAGTCTTATCTCATCACCGTGATTCATATATATGGGATTAAACTACAAATGTCCTTTAATATCTAACTCGTTCTACCTCGGAATTAATATTTTCATATATGTTAACTGATGGGGAATTATTTTTAGTGATAAGCAGTCTATGTGAATCACGTAGATGTGATAAGACACATAATATGGCTATGTGCGACAAAAGCAATACAAAGTTATCAAGGTCAATGTGGGTAGATGCCTACTCTAAAAACAATGAATACCTGAGCGCAACAGGGATTGATACCTCTCGTGATAGCCTTGTGGTTAAAGCACTTCACTGTACGTCCTGAATTCTTAGTTCCGTGGTTCGCGCCCATAAGCTGATGAATTTCTTATCAACCAAAAAATTCCCATTTGGTTAACATATTTAAAAATATATTAATTCTGAGGTAGAGTGAATTCGATATTAAAAGACATTTGTAGCTCAATGTGTATATATGAATCACTGTGATAAGACATTTATATGTATTATATATTTTCCCCATTTTGTCATTCAGTAAGTAAATTTCGATAAAGAAAGAGGCACAAGACATGCCATTCTCTCTCTCTCTCTCTCTCTCTCTCTCTCTCTCTCTCTCTCTCTCTCTCTGCGAGTCACCAATCTGCAGAAAATGGTCCTCGGCCTCCAAATCCGAAAATTTAATCAGAAGTTGCCGGAGGGCATACGAAGCTAATAAAAGCAGCCACCACGTGGAGCTCACTCTCAGATGCCCTCCACTCGTGAGTCCTGAAAGCAGGAACTCCTCACCTGCTAATCTCCCCCCTTCGTCCTTTTGCCCTTGTGTCTCCATACTGCTTACTCTGGATCAGTGCCTGACGAATTGGCAGTGAGGATCTCTTCTCCATCGGCGCTTTTAAGAAGCGGAATCCAACGACCACATACGATAAAGTACGGATTTAGTCGGCAGTCACTTTTGTCTCTTTCTGTATATATTTCTGTTATTTTCTATTTCGAATCTTGTGCGATCGTTCATAGTTATCACTTGTTCTATAAAGCTAATCTAATTTAAGCGATGTGGTTCCGTCGTCTGTGATTCAATAGTACTCATTGCTTGAATGACCTCCCGGTACTAGAAGTGCTAAGAAACTTTACTAAGGAAGATAACATCATTCAGTGTCTGTGTTTCACACCCTCCCATTCAATACAATAACGTTCTGTGAAGTAATTCAGTAATTTCTTGCCCTTTGAGGGAATTCTGAAAACGTAAGATTTATATTAAAGCAACTCTGAATATTTGGCGGCATCACTGCACGTGTCCAATCCTTCCTTTGTCACACACGTGTTTATAGAGCAATACCGTGTTCCAGATATCCTATCACCTCCGTCAATGCTGTGAGAGGTGGATCTCACTTCTTAGAAGCTCTGGGCCCTTTATAGTCGCACTACAAGTCCTCAGCATTTGTCGGCACCCGACCACGTGTTTTCCAGTGCTACAGGCAGATGTTTTCAGTAATAAGCCGGACCCTGGGTGTCCTTAGCGCCCTTACTGGCCCCTTGAATATGTAGCGTAATTAGTCTGCAAATATACCCCTTTAAATTTGATCCTTAGAGATTTCCTTACATTTTTCCCCTGAAATCTAATATCGGCCTTAAGCCGTAAATTTGTCTATAAACTAGGCTCCATAAGGCCTTCCTTTTGATAAAGTCAGATGTGTTTAATCCGTTGCGCAGCCTTCGAGTCCTAGATTTTTGAAAGTGTCCTACTTGCCTAGAATCTCTCAACAGTTAGCAAATGCTAGAGTTGATTTCACAAAAGAAAACGGACCTAAAATCCCAGCTCCATTAAACCCGTATGAGCAAAGGAAAGAAAGAGAAACCCCTCAAAACAGGTAAGGCGTTGTTGTTCAAGTTTCAGGTATTTATTGTTTGGAGTAAAACCAAATTGTGATTGCCATCTTTTCCGTTAGAGGTAGGAAAAGCTTAGGATTACATGCATGCCAAAAGTTTAGCTACGAGAGAGAGAGAGAAGTTTCACTCACTAACCGAGGTAGCTAGGAAGTGTTATAATTACCAGGAAACAGTGCCAGGTTGCCTTTGCACAAAATAAATCGCCAGACTCTCGTGTCATGATGGATTGCATTAGCTAAGAACAAACCACTCCACGTTGGGTTTTATTTTTAGGGGGCAAATACGATTTTGCGTTGTTTAACGTTAGCACAGCGAGTCTGATTATCTCTCTTCCATATTATCTGTATCCAAGTGGAAGACTAGTAGGAATAGGTAGGCTAGAAATAGGCAAACAAAGCCCTAAAGCTACTACTCGGAAAGGATTTCCTATAAGGAGGCAGTTGGCAGAACACCCCATTACTTCGAAATGTCATTCATTCATTTTTTTTCTTTTCTCCTTTAAGATGTGTTGTTTAAAATAGCTAGATAACATCACATGAGAATGATCTTGGTGTAAGTCAATGAATAAAGGAAAACTTTCACTTTAACGTGAACGAATTAACGAAATAAGCAATAGCATTTTATACCAGTGAGGTAGTGAAGAAACTCATTCACATAAGCGTGGAGTTATACGTTCCATATAAAAAACCGCAAGATTTATATACCTTTGCGTCTTTGTAACGCCATATTTTCACACATCTTACTCGCATCATCGTGTGTGTGTATTTCCCACCATTCGTGGAGAAAGGGCGGTTATCACCGTGCATATTATTTTTACGTGTGTATGTGCATATATGCCTATCTTGTCATGGTCAGTGATTGATTTTATTTTCATAACCCTCGTGACTGATACATTCGCCTTTGCGAATTCCATTACAGTCTGTTCACTGCTTTTTATTTTCAGTCTATTGACTGCTTGTATTTTACCAGACCATGCGGGTAAGATTTTTCCACCCACGTGACCCAAAAATCCACTGCAATATTATATGTGCGCTTGATTTCAGTCTGTTGACTGCTTTTACTTTTCAGTCTATTTGAACTGATTGTATTTTGATTGTTCATGCGGCAAATATTTTACGCCCTCGTGACGAATATTCACAGTCTGTTGATGTTCATGCAGCCAATATTTTATGCCTTCGTGGCTAATATTTACAGTCTGTTGACTGGCGTCTCATGGAAACCACTCATGCAGTATTCCTGCTAGCTTATTTCACGTCCTTCATGTCGATCAATTCCCATTCTAGGACTCCACCCCAAATCACAGTAATTTGTGACTCAGCACACATTGGCGTCGAATACTTCCACCTTCTTTTCTGTGCAGAGAATTTGTTATCCCTACAGTAGGATCTTACGTTCTAGAGGCGTTTCATTCCACCTTAGTGGAATCTAATTGGTGTTATTCCGTCCCTGGAGACGCGATTTCCAAGCAGTGCCTGGCTATTCCAGAGCCTAGAGCTCGCACGATTTAAAGGTACTGTCCCTACCATTCCTAGAACTCTCGAGCCCATTCCTAGTCCCCCCAGGGAGTGCATTCCAAGGGCTTAGTGCCTGTGTTACACAGAAATTCCCGTTCATGCACTCACAAACCAATTCCTCCAAAATGGCGAACAACCCTGTATAAGGGGAAATTAAAGCTTTTACTGAAGCAGGGAAAGCCCCAGGCCTAAGGGTCCAAGAATTAGCTACCTGGACAACCGAGGAGAGAGAAAAGGCGCGAATGGAAAGGGGGAAGGAAAGAGCGGAGAAGGAGAAAGAAAGAGAAGAAATGGAGAAGGAAAGAACAGAGAAGGAAAAAGAGAAGAAAGGGCCAGAGAAAGGGAATTCCAAGAGAGAAGGGAAGCAGCAGAAAGGTCCCATCAACTGGCAATGGCCAACGCTAGCATACAGCCCTCTACAACCAGATCATCACACTCCTCCTTTAGTAGCATGGGCACCTTCATCCGACCGTGGAATGAGTTCTAGCCAGAGGCCTGGCTCAACCACGTAGAAAAGGTCATGGAGAAGTTCCAACCTCCTCCCGCCGAAGTAGCCCTCATCTTGGGAAAACAACTCGAAGGCAAGGACGCCATCGCCTTCCAAGCCCTCCCCGTTCACTAGCAAGGAGACCTTGCTCGCATAAGGGGGGCTATCATCAAACCCTTCGAGATAACACCCGACAGGTGGAGAGAAAAATGGACGAACATGCCGAGGGAGTCTGGGCAGACGTGGTCGGATTGAGTGGCGAAGAAGATGCCCGCTCTCCAGAGGTAAATAAGGGCATCTTTTCCCCATTTTGCCATTCAGTAAAGTAAATTTTTATAAAGAACATGCACAAGGCATGCCTTCCTCTCTCTTCTCTGCGAGTCTCTCCAATCTACATTCTCTTTTTCGTTTTCTTTCTGTATCATTGCCCATTGTTTACAGAGAATGGTCCATCGGCCTCCAAATCCGAAAAATTAATCAGAAGCCACAGGAGGGCATATGAACCTAATAAAAGTGGCCACCTCGCAGAGCTGACTCTCAGAAGCCCTACTCCACTCATGGGTCCTAGAAGCAGGAACTCCTCACTTGCTAATCTCCCCCCTTCATCCTTGTCCTTGTGTCTCACGTGCTGCTTACTTTAGATCAGTGCCTGACGAATTTGGAGCAAAGTTCCCTTCTCCATCTGTGCCTTTAAGAAGCAGAATCCAACGACCAAATATAGTAAATTACAGGTTTAATTGGCAGTCACATTTGTCTCTTTCTGTATTAATTTCTTTTATCTTTCTGTTTCTGTGCTTTTGCGATTATTCATAGTTATACCTTGTCATCCCCCCACAGCTGAGCTAATCTAATTTAAGTGCTGTGGTTACCTTGTCTGTGATTCAATAGTACTCATTGCTTGAAAGACCTCCCGGTATTAACAGTGCTTAGAAACTTTACTAAGGGAGATAACATAATTCGGTGTCTGTGTTTCACACCCTCCCATTCAATACAATACCGTTCTGTGAAGTAATTCAGTAATGTCTTGCCCTTTGAGGGAATTCTGAGAACGTATGATTTATATTAAAGCAAGTCTGAATATTTAGTGGCATCACCACACGTGTTCAATCCTTCCTGTGTTGCACACGTGTTTATAGAGCAATACCATGTTCCAGATATCCTATCGCCTTCATCCGTGCTGTGAGAGGTGGATCTCACTTCTCCTTAGAAGCTCTGGGCCCCTTATAGTCGCATGAAAACTCAGCACATGTCGGCACCCGACTACGTGTTTTCGAGTGCTACAGGCAGCTGTTTTCAGTTGGACCCTGAGTGTCCTTAGCGCCCTTACTGATACCTTGAATACGTAGAGTAAGTAGTCTGTAAATATATTCCCTTTGAATTTGATACTTAGAGGATTCCTTAAATTTTTCCCTTGAAATCTAATCTCGACCCTAAGCCGTAAACTTGGTTTATAAGCTAGACTCCATAAGGCCTTCCTTTTGATAAAGTCAGATGTGTCTAGCGACAACAATAACTGGAGTTTCAGTGCTGGTCCCCGGTTATCAGCATGATAACCAGGGACTGGCACCATTATCACAGATTTTCGGTTATCGTCATGAACAGAACCCTGCCAATAACCGAGGACTGCTTGGGTGTGTGTGTATACTATATATATATATATATATATATATATATATATATATATATATATATATATATATATATATATATATATATATATATATATATATTATATATAATATATAATACACATATCCACAGGTGAAAAATAAGGGACAGGGTGTAGGTCCTGACCGGTTTCGGCTTTATTTTCAAGCCATTGACAAAGGACTGATACATAGTATTAGAATTTACAAATATATATACTACAGAGACAGTACTGACGAACATACACACAACCATTTGAGACTGCAGATCCACCCACAGGCAAGTGTCAAGGTAGGAGTGGCTTTCAAAAATCATTTGGCTAAAATTTACTAATAAATTCTCAAGGGATACTACCACTTAGGGTACAAGTCCACATCTGACAGGTGTCAGGGAGGCGGGGTTGAACGATCTCAATACCACAATTGCCCCCTTTACTGTGTTTACAATTATAATAATCCTATTTCCATATATCTCTACAGCCTACTTTAAAATTTAAACAGTTTACACATTTCTTTTGATATTAAAGGATCAAGTTCATACATGCCTTGACTGTTGTTCATATTATTGTTGTAACTTTCTTTTATAAAACTAGATTCAATGATATTCCTTTCCAATGCATTATTAGAACACACCAGCTTTTTTGCCCCTTCCCAGTTAATAGCATGATTGTTCTCACTAACATGTGCAAATATACCACTATTTCCCTGTGCATATCTCACACATTGTTTATGTTGTTCTATTCTTTTTTCCAGTGCTTTCCCCGTTTGACCAATGTAAAAGTTGTCACAAGAATTACACGGGATTTTATATACACATCCTTTAGCATTGTCGGGGGAGTTCTTAATGTAGTTTTTAAAAACTACATTAACACCAAAATTCTTCAGATGTGGGATATCTTTCATATTATTATTGTAAGGTAGTACAAGCAAATTTTTGTTGTTGTAAGCTTCTTTTTAGGTTTTGATACATGGTCATTTTTTTTTTGCCGCTTCTTATGCATTGTTTAGTACATTATCTGGATATTTCAGTTTCTTGCCTGTATTCCGAATCTTATCTATCTCCTCATCTATATATTCTGGGCTACATACCCGTAGTGCTCTTAAAAACATGGATGCAAACACTGATCTTTTAACCTTATTGTTTTGTCCAGAATAAAAATGTACATAGGAAGAAATATTAGTAGGTTTTCTGTAAACACTATACTTAAACCCACTACTATTTCTCCGTATGAGGACATCCAAAAAGGGTAAGCATTCATCTTTTTCTATTTCCATAGTAAATTTAATTGATGGTACTAATTGATTTAACCTGGCAAAAAAGTTATTTACATCTTCGTTGCCTGGCCATACACAAATTATGTCGTCAACATATCTAAACCAAGGTACATTGCGTGGAATTATATTGTTTAAATTTTCTTTTTAAAAAATTCCATATATAAATTACTTAGCACTGGGGACAGAGGGTTTCCCATTGCCATACCAAAATTTTGTGAGTAGAATTTTCCATTGAATTCAAATTTACAGTCTTTAACACATAATTTTATCAGTTCAATTAAGGTGCTTTTAGAAAATGGAATATCCAGTTGTTTGTTTTCTAATAATTCCGATAGAAACCCCAATAAATCATCAATAGGCACTTTTGTGAATAGAGATACTACATCAAAGCTCACAAGTTTCCATTCACTATTAACTTGTACACTATTAAGTTTATCTATCAAGTCCACATTATTCTTAATATTGGCAATAGAGATGTTACCTACCAATGGGTTAAGGATATCCACAAAATATTTCGCTAATTTATAAGATGCAGAACCCACTGAGCTGATAATTGGTCTGGCAGGGAAAGTTTGTATGGGTTTTTATCGTATCATACATATATGGTAGCGATGGAAAGGTCACGCACACCTTCTTTATAAGGCTTTCGTTACCTTTTAACAGATTTTTCACTTTTTTATTGAAACCACTTTTAATTCTTTATAAGTGCTGTTATCACCCAAAAGACTTTCCATTTTTTCTATGTATTCATTTTTGTTTAAAATTACTAGGGCACCTGATTTATCTGCTTTTGTCATGTGTATATCTTTATCTTTTTTCAGTTCATTGATGGCATTCATAAATCTTTTGGGTACGTTTGTGGTCTGACTTTTTCATACTTTCCATAGATCACTCCCTTTTATTATGTTGACCTCTTCACTAGTTAAATCAGGACCTACACCCTGTCTCTTATTTTTCACCTGTGGATATGTATGATAAAAGAATCACGTGCTAAAGTGATTATAATCATATATATATATATATATATATATATATATATATATATATATACATATATAATATATATATATATATATATATATATATATATATATATATATATATATATATATATATATATATATATATATATATATTATACACGCACAAGCAGTCCCCGGTTATCAACGGGTTCTGTTCGTGACGGCATGACAATAACCAAAAATATATATAAATATATATATGCATGTGTATGTATTTTGATTGTGTACTATCTTATCCCTCATGAGAATTAGTGAAGTTGAGTTGGCACTGTCTTTTCCTTCTCGAGAATTGTGAATTTGAGTTGCTACTGACTTATCCCTCTCGAGAAGTAGTGAATTTGAATTGGCACTGACTTACCCCTCTCGAGAAGTAGTGAATTTGAGTTGGCACTGACTTATCCCTCTTGAGAAGTAGTGAATTTGAGTTGGCACTGACTTACCCGTCTCGAAACGTAGTGAATTTGAGTTGGCACTGACTTATCCCTCTCGAGAAGTAGTGAATTTGAGTTGGCACTGACTTACCCCTCTCGAGAAATAGTGAATTTGAGTTGGCACTGACTTACCCCTCTCGAGAAGTAGTGAATTTGAGTTGGCCCGACTTACCTCTGAGAAAGTAGTAATTCGTTGGCAGGACTTATCCCTCTCGAGAAGAAGTGAATTATAGTTGGCACTGACTTACCCCTCTCAAAAAGTAGTGAATTATAGTGGCACTGACTATACCCATTTGGCGAAGTAGTGAATTTGAGTGGAACGTGACTTCCCCTCTCCGAAAAGTAGTGAATTGGTTGGCACTGACTTACCTCTCGAGAAAGTAGTGCATTTGAGTTGGAACTGACTTACCATCTCGAGAAGTAGTTAATTTGAGTGGCATTGACTTAATCCTCTCGAGAAGAAGTGAATCTATAGTGGCACTGACTTACCCTCTCCAAAAAGTAGTGATTAGAGGGGCACGACTTACCTTTGGAGAAGTAGTGAATTTGAGTTGGAACTGACTTACCCCTCTCGAAAAGTAGTGAATTTGAGTTGGCACTGACTTACCCCTCTCGAGAAGTAGTGAATTTGAGTTGGAACTGACTTACCCCTCTCGAGAAGTAGGAATTGAGTGGCACTGACTTACCCTCTTCCCAAAAAGTAGTGAAATTATTAGTTGCACTGACCTTACCCCTTCTCGCGAAGTAGTTTGAATTGAGTTGGCGGCTTATTACTCTTCCCGAGTAGTGAATTTGAGTTGGCCCGCTAACTTACCCGCTCGAAGTAGGGAATTATGAGGTTGGTTTGAGTTGGCACTGACTTATCCCTCTGAGAAGTAGTGGAATTTGAGTTGGGCTGACTTATCCCTCTCAAGAAGATAGTGAATGAGAGTGCAACGACTTATCCCTCTGAGAAGTAGTAAATTTGAATTGGACTGACTTACCCTCTCGTAAAGTAGTGAATTTGATTGGCTGACTTACCCCCTCTCGAGAAGTAGTAATTTGAGTTGGCCAGACTTATCTTCTCGAGAATAGGGGTAATTTGAGTTGGCAACTGGCTACCCTCTCGAGAAGTAGTGAAAATTTGAGTGGCGCATGACTTATCCCATCTCGAGAAGTCGTGAATTATAGTTGGCACTGACTTACCCCTCTCGAGAAGTAGTGAATTTGAGTTGGCACTGACTTATCCCTCTCGAGAAGTAGTGAATTTGAGCTGGCACTGACTTATCCCTTTCGAGAAGTGGTGAATTTGAGTTGGCACTGGCTTACCCCTCTTGAGAAGTAGTGAATTTGAGTTGGCACTGACTTACCCCTCTAGAGAAGTAGTGAATTTGAGTTGGCACTGGCTTATCCCTCTCGAGAAGTAGTGAATTATAGTTGGCACTGACTTACCCCTCTCGAGAAGTAGTGAATTTGAGTTGGCACTGACTTATCCCTCTTGAAATAAGTAGAATTTGAGTTGGCACTGACTTTATCCTCTCGAGAAGTAGTGAATTTGAGTTGGAACTGACTTACCCCTCTCGAAAGTAGTGAATTTGAGTTGGCACTGACTTATCCCCCTCGAGAAGTGGGGATTTTATTAGCACTGACTTACCCCTCTCGAGAAGTATGAAATTTGAGTTGGCACTGACTTATCCCCCTCGAGAAGTGGGGATTTTGAGTTAGCACTGACTTACCCCTCTCGAGAAGTAGTGAATTTGAGTTGGCACTGACTTATCCCTCTCCAGAAGTAGTCAATTATAATTGGCACTGACTTACCCCTCTCGAGAAGTAGGGAATTATAATTGGCGCTGACTTACCCCTCTCGAGAAGTAGTGAATTTTAGTTGGCACTGACTTATCCCTCTCAAGAAGTAGTGAATTTGAGTTGAATTTGAGTTGGCACTGACTCATCCCTCTCGAGAAAGTAAGTGAATTTGAAGTTGGCAACGACTTTAACCCCCTTCGAGAAGTAGGAACTTTGGAGTTGGCACTGACTTACCCCTCTCGAGAAGTAGTGAATTTGAGTTGGCACTGACTTATCCCTCTCGAGAAGTAGTGAATTTGAGTTGCACTGACTTATCCCTCTCGAGAAGTAGTGAATTTGAGTTGGAACTGACTTATCCCTCTCGAGAAGTAGTGAATTTGAGTTGGCACTGACTTATCCCTCTCGAGAAGTAGTGAATTTGAGTTGGCACTGACTTACCCCTCTCGAGAAGTAGTGAATTTGAGTTGGCACTGACTTACCCCTCTCGAGAAGTAGTGAATTTGAGTTGGCACTGACTTATCCCTCTCGAGAAGTAGTGAATTATAGTTGGCACTGACTTATCCCTCTCGAGAAGTAGTGAATTTGAGTTGGCACTGACTTATCCCTTTCGAGAAGTAGTGAATTTGAGTTGGCACTGACTTATCCCTCTCGAGAAGTAGTGAATTTGAGTTGGCACTGACTTACCCCTCTCGAGAAGTAGTGAATTTGAGTTGGCACTGACTTACCCCTCTCGAGAAGTAGTGAATTTGAGTTGGCACTGACTTACCCCTCTCGAGAAGTAGTGAATTTGAGTTGGCACTGACTTACCCCGCTCGAGAAGTAGTGAATTTGAGTTGGATTTGAGTTGGCACTGACTTATCCCTCTCGAGAAGTAGTGAATTTGAGTTGGCACTGGCTTAACCCTCTCGAGAAGTAGTGAATTTGAGATGCTAAGGTCTTATCCATCTTGAAAATTAGTGATTTTGAGATGATATTGTCTTGTCCCTCTCGAGAACTAGTGAATTTGAGTCGCCACTGTCTTATTCCTCCGGAGAAATAATGAATTTGAGATGCTAAGGCCTTATGCCTCTTGGGATGTAGTGAATTTGAGTTGTATTGTTTTTTCCTTCTGGAGAAGTAGTGAAGTTGAGTTGGAACTGACTTATCCCTCTCTAGAACTATTGAATTTCAGTTGGCACTGAATTATCCCTCTCGAGAAATAGTGAATTTGAGATGCTAAGTTCTTATCCCTCCCAAGAATTAATGAATTTGAGTTGGCACTGACTTATCCCTCTCGATAAGTAGTGAATTTGAGTTGGTGCTGACTTATCCCTCTATAGAAGTAGTGAATTTGAGTTAGCACTGACTTATCCCTCTCTAGAAGTAGTGAATTTGAGTTGGCACTGACTTATCCCTCTCGAAAAGTAGTGAATTTGATTTGGCACTGACTTATCCCTCTCGAGAAGTAGTGAATTTGAGTTGGCACTGACTTACCCCTCTCTAGAAGTAGTGAATTTGAGATGCTATCGTCTTTCCCCTCTCGAGAACTAGTGAATTTGAGTTGGCACTGTCTTTCCGCTCTCGAGAACTAGTGAATTTGAGTTGGCACTGTCTTTCTGCTCTCGAAAACTAGTGAATTTGAGTTAGCACTGTCTTTTCCGTCTCGAGAACTAGTGAATTTGAGTTGGCACTGTCTTATCCCTCTCGAGAAGTAGTGAATTTGAGATGCTACGTTCTTATCTTTCTCAAGAACTAGTGAATTTGAGTTGGCACTGTCTTATATCTCTCGAGAAGTAGTGAATTTGAGTTGGCACTGTCTTATCCATATCGAGAACTGAAATGTACAATAATACATTCTATATCAGTGAAAGAACATCCTTCTATGTGGAACTGGCACAGTGGAATTGTGAATTGAATCAAAACTAAGTAAAACCAACTTTTCATATATCTTTTATAAGGTAAGAGTTTTGTATCGAAGCATAAATGGTCAGATATTATTCAGGAAGCTAAAAGTATTGGTTAAAGTAAATATAAAAGATTGTGCATAGGGAGTATATACATGAGGAAACATTTCTTGGAAGGAAATATCTGGAAAAAGTTTTAACCTAGATTCGAGACACTCTTGGGAATCTCATTAAAAGCTCTAAACGAGATTAAGTGAGACGGGAACACTCATCAGAAAAAAGGGGAAAAGATCGAGAAGTAAAGAAAGGGATGATTTAGATCAACAAAACATCCTGAAAGGAGAATGAGGGTGTGGGGAAGAATTAATAAGGATACTAAATCGTGCGTGTACTAAATTACATGGAAAAATTAGGTACTTCCATTTTAATGTACATGCAAACTCACGCGCAGAATGAAAAATGAGAAGTAAATAATACACAATTAGCCATTGTTTCTAAAATAAACTCGCTTTATTTGATAAAATGCGGTGTATGTCCTCTGTTTTCTGATAAAGATAAGATAATTTTCTCTGACATAACAGCGATAATATTACCAGATTTCTTACAAAAGAATTTTCTTGACATACACACACACACACACACACACGCATATATATATATATATATATATACTATATATATATATATATATATATATATATATATATATATATATATATATATCAATGCAGCACGAAGGAACACGTGCTTGGGAATATTCTTAAAACTACGGTACAAAGGTGAGTGAAAAACTGGGGGACTTGGAACAAGTACTTTCGTAGCTTATTCTACATTTTCAAGCAGAATAAACCACAAAGCACTTGTTTCAATTCCCCAGTTTTTCACTCACCTTTCTGCCCTGGATCTAGGATATATATATATATATATATATATATATATATATATATATATATATATATATATATATATATATATATATATACATATATATATACATATATATATATATATATTTATATATATATATGTATATGTATTATATATATATGTATATGTATATATATGTATAGTATGTATATATATATATATATATATATATATATATATATATATATATATATATATTATATATAAATTCTTATGTACTTTTATTGTTTGGGTAAATTATTCTTCAAGCTGAAAATGACTTCATTAATGATGGTGCGGAGGTTTGCCCATCTTCAAGGGCTTTTGGAGATCATGTGTTTCAAGTGTTCTGAATAATTGTTATTTAATGCGCTCAAGTTGAATGTCTTCGTGTAATGAAGTAGCTGCATTTAATCGTGGCATAATTCCGTTATTATCTTATTTCCAGCTTGGTAGTATTTAGCAGATCGTTGGCATTGTTGGTTTGCATACCAACCAGGGTTTATTCTACTTACTCGAACAGTGTGAAATAAAGTAATCTAATGTAGCTATTGACTTTCCTGGCGACCTTTCCTCCTTGTTTTAATGTAATCAGAAGGTGAGTTCTATAATTTGTTACAGACACACACACACACACAAATATATATACATATATATATATATACATATATATGTATATGTGTATATGTATATATGTATGTATGTATGTTTGTATGTATGTATAGCTGACTCACGAAAATTTGGAACGTGATGAATATATAAATAAAGGCAACATCCCCGAAGGAAAGTGAAACGAAGGAGTACTGCGAGGTCTTTTGACTCAATGTCCTATACTTGGCAGACTGGCTTAAATATGAAGATAACTTTACAAAGAAGGCCGTATAAATAACAGATAGGGATTTTAAAGGAAAACACCTAGAGAATTAGCAACCTTCCAAAAACAGGGGTACACTTTAAGAGGTTTACAAAAGGTTAAGCCCATCTTCTCAGAGGCAGAGACACAATAAGTAAGAGATTATACAGAGGGGCAACTGACCACACACAAATATTTCATTTTGGTAGGTAAACAATGAAACCATTTTCACAAGGTAAACTTGTTCACAAAAAATATATTAAACATACATTTACAAAGAAAGTCTCTTTAAGGTAACTCATTTATAATTACGTCTGTGATTTTATCTTTAAGATCATTCTTAAACGTGTTACTTATAAAAAGATCCAGATAATACAAGCCAAAGCTAAAGTCAAAATCATAATTGGAAGTAAGTTGCATAATGGCAGATTCTAGAAGATTTCAAGACGAGTCATCTATTGCTTTGGATGGTTGCCAATTTTGACAGATTACTTAAGCTGTTTAATTCTTACATCTAAATCCTTGTTAGATTGGCCGATATAAAACGAGGGGCAATCCAAATGTGCAATTTTATTTATTATGTTCTTGCTTTCCATGGGGCAATTTTTTATTAGCATTCCTTTTAGTGTGTCATTGTAAGAAATAACGAGATTGACCTTAAAAGCTTTGGAAATGTGTCTTCTCGTCTAATTTCATCTCGGTATCTGTGCTATGTCACCCGTATTCTTTCACTGTCTTTAAAACGCCCGAAAGAGTATTTCTTTCTATCAACAACAAAAGGAAGAGAGAGCGAGCGAGAATCCTTTTAACATTTGAGGGGAGGGAAACGATGCGTAGTTGTCCTGCAAAAGTTTGAACTTTGAAGGGTCGTGGCTCTTTCTGCTCTTATTTTATAGCTTTGGCACAAAGAGAACGAGTGATCCCCCTTCCCAACATCCAACCTTAACCCCCCCCCCCACGAGTAACATGTCGGTCAAGACAAACAACGTTTTGATTGACTTTTGAAGTGGTCTTTTTTTTTCTTCTTCTTCTTTTTGTAGGAGCAGAAAGACGTTGGTACGCTGTTATCTTCAGTCTTTTGTGAAAGGTTTTGGATGGAGTATAAATAATTTCTATTTCACCTCAGGGCATCCTCTTTTTTGACTAACAGACTAAATGAAAGCGCAGTCCAAACTTTAGAATACTGTGTGCGGTAAGGCTTCCTCGATGGAGTTTTCCAGTCAAGTCAGTTGACGGTGACATACTTCTAGTCTATTCTTCTCCATACTATTGCTTTCTTGATAGAAGAGGTCAAGCCTACTTTTGATTAAACCGGTAATCAATTCCTTTCAGTTGAATATCCTCGCTGCAGAAAGACAAAATATTTTTAGAATTGACAAAGAAATATGTATTGTCTTGTTCAGTAAAGCGCTTCACCTTTTTGTTGGATCAGTTCGTAAAGAATCACTTTTCACGAGTCCTCTTCGTAACTGCAATATGTTCTGGAACGCAAGTGATGTTGTTTTGGCGTCGTTTAGGACTCTCGTACTCTTTCATTCCCATTTACACTAAAGCTTTGTAAATGACAAAAACCTAAGAATATGGCCGAAGCATAACGACTCAGAAAAATGTTAGGTATACAACAAATATTTGGCATTTAACAAATATACCTTCACGAAGTAAATGAGGATCACCAACTTCGCATACGTACATGATTACAGTTTCCCTGTATTCCTCTGCCTTTTTTAATCTTCCTTATTTTCTAATGGCTCAATATCAAGGTTCTCATCTTAAAAGAGCAATTGATTTGTTTTGTGAAAATTATGTGTCCCGTGTGGTCTGTGGAAATTCCAGTCATATAAGTAACGGACAACAAAAGTTAAAATTCATTCCCAGCGGATTGCTATTTCTTCGTTTTGCGGTTATAAAATAACTCCAAAATAAAAGTCCACTATAAAATAACTCCAAAATAATAATCCACTAAATATATGGATAAAATAACTCAAAAATAAAAGTCCACTAAATATATGGATAAAGTAACTTAAAATAAAAGTCTACTAAATATATGGACAAAATAACTCCAAAGTAAAAGCCCGCTAAAAATATGTATAAAATAACTCTACAACAAAAGTCCACTAAATAGATGGATAAAATCTCTCAAAAGTGAAAGTCACTAAATAGATGGATAAAATCACTCAAAAATTAAAGTCCAGTAAATATATGGATGAAATAACTCCAAAATAAAAGTCCACTAAATATATGGATAAAATAACTGCAAAATAAAAGACCACTAAATATATAGATAAAATAACTCCAAAAAAAGTTAATTAAATATATGGATAAGATAACTCCAAAAAAGAACATTAATTAAATATTATATGGATAAAATTAATTTCCAAATAAAAGCACACTACTAGATATATGGATAAAATAATTCCAAAATAAAAGTCCGCTAAATATATGGATAAAATAATTCCAAAATAAAAGACTACTAAAGATATGGATAAAATAACTCCAAAATAAAAGTCCCCTAAATAGATGGATAAAATAACTCCAAAACAAAAGTCCATTAAATAGATGGATAAAATCACTCAAAATGAAAGTCAACTAAATAGATGGATCAAAAACTCAAAAACGAAAGTCCACTAAATAGATGGATAAAATTTCAAAAATGAAAGTCCGCTATTTTATGGTGGCAATAAAATGCTTGTTCCTCTTCAAGAAAGCTGTTAGACATCCAAGAGTAAGTGATGTGAAAAAGAAGTAAGGCTCTAATGGATCAAATAAACTCCGAATAAGTAAACAGGTCATCCCGAGTTAATGAAGAGAAAACTCCGCTACTTGGAATGGAAGATTAATTGAATGAGACCAGTTAGCATTATATCACCATAAATACTTCGAAATATGTCATTAGGAAATTATTCAAGGCTGCATAGGACTTAATATTCAAGGACTTTGTGTGTGTGAGAGAGAAAGGACATAGAGTGTGTGTGTATGTGAGAGAGAGAGAGAGAGAGAGAGAGCGAATCTGATAAGTTATAAAATTGATGAATGGTTTCATTCCGTGGAGGGCCGGGTGATGATTACTTCGTCTATGCCCTCTTGGTAACATTTAAACTGAGTGCTGATAGTCTACTGACAACAACAGATAATTATTCAATGCTTAGATCAACAGATATTGCAGACCTTGAAGGATATGCTTGCATAACGTTCCTCCGTCGTTCAGGTTGTGAACCGTTGCGCTTTAACGTTTGATACAAGGGCGTTGAGGAGAGAGAGAGAGAGAGAGAGAGAGAGAGAGGAAAAATCTCTGCCTCTTGAAGTAATGTAATGCGATTTATTGATGAAATTTGTATAAATAGCTAGATTTATTTCCTAAACTGAAAAAACACAAAAACAATGCCACGTCTAAATAATTATATGTATATATGTATACATATATATATATATATATATATATATATATATATATATATATATATGTGTGTGTGTGTGTGTGTGTGTGTGTGTGTGTGTGTATGTATGTATGTATGTATATATATATATATATATATATATATATATATATATATATATATATATATATATATATATATATATAATATATATCATATATATATATATATATATTATATATATATATATATGTATATATATATATATATATTATATATATATATATATATATATATATATACAGTCACCTCTCAATTAACGCAAGGGTTACGTTCCTGGAGAGCTCACACTAATTAAAAACGCATTATTTAAACATTTTTCCCATATGAAATTACAGGAATAAGGAGGGGTACATCCCTGGACTTGAGGAACTCTGTGCTTTTTATTGCTAAGTACAACCGAAATGGATAACAGCAACATCCGTTTGGTGTATTTCAACCATCGTATGATAGCAAACAATTACCGTAGTAATGTTATAAACGACGTTATGTAGAATAGGACTTAATATATTTTTATGCCATAACTTTATTTGCTATAGATCAAAGATCAGCAAAGTAATATACTATTAAATTTAAACTAAGTTGTAGCTGAAGTTGAGAAACTGTTCAAGCTGCGAGTGACTATTATCGTGCATCGGCAACACGGATACAACTCCAGTAAAGTTATGCCATCAAGCACAACTGCAGATAAAATCGAGAGAAAATCATTTTAATCAAAACTACTGGACTTGAAACAACAAATTTTACTGTTGGTTTCACACAAATAAAAGGTAAATAACGTAAAGCTCATATTACGATGAAATCAAGTGAAAATAGCAAACGGAAACACGTCTTTTTTTTACGCAATAAACATGCTCCCAATGCAATCTGTTAACAAAAGAAAATATATTAGTTCACAACGAGACTTATTCAAGCCATATTTCAACATAAAAATTCGTCGTATAACGAAAAATAACCATGTCCCATGTAAGTAAAATAACTAGATATTCGTTTATGTTAACTAGAAGCAAGAAAATTCGCACTGAACTAAGTTAAATAAAATCGTAATCGCCATCAGTTGATTTCCAAACCAAAACATTGACCGCTATGTTATTATTTTATAACACAATAATATAGAATATATACAATATTATTGGATGCAGTAAGTAATGTATAACCTTTCTAAAAGATTCATGGAAAAGATGCATATCATTTGTTACGTGTGTAATTATACGTAGCGGTCAGCAGCACATCACTCAATTATGCCGATGTCGGAACAAATGTGATTCTCGCTTCGTGTTGTTTTTTTTTTTTTTACTTTATTAATAAATAAACAAAATCTTTCACTTTCTTAATAAATAAACAAAGTTTTTCCCTTTATTAATAAATAAACAAAGTTTTCCCTTTATTAATAAATACTGTGCGGTCTTTATTTATGTCGACAGCTGTCGTCTGCAGCGCTGATACGCGGGTGATTTGAAGTCAACGCTTGGGCGCCAATTCACGTTAAATTGAAATTTTCGCGTTTTTTACAAGTTTTTAAATATTTTGTAGCTCGCGTTAAATCGAAAACGCGTTAATTGAGAGGTGACTGTATATATATAATATATATATAGATATATATTATATATATATATATATATAATAAATTATATATATGTAAAAGTATTTTTCTTTCATTGTTTCGAAAAATGACGAGATGAGGAAAAGTGTCAGTTATACATATATATATATACATATATATATATATAATTATATATATATATCTTTAGTTTCGTTTCAAAATCCGGGACAATCCTCCCAAATATTTCCGGTCGTATCATGGGAGTTATTGATGTTGCTTTTAAGTCTCCATAATGAAGACTGACATTGCACTGCATTGTTTGAAACCTCGCTCTCAGGTGGTCTTTGATGGATTTGCTAGTGATGTAGATCAAAGCTAGATTTTGATGTTTGTCTCCTGGATGAAGTCGATCTTTTGATGACAGGTAAAATTAGAGTTTAGCCCTAAATCTGTGACATTGAGTAGTGTGTGTGAAGACTTCATTAGATCTAAACACATGACGATGGTAGATAAATACATTTATATATTATGATATATATACATGATATATATATGTTTATATATATATATATATATATATATATATATATATGTTTCAATATATATATATATATATATATATATATATATATATGTGTGTGTGTGTGTGTGTGCGTGTGTGTGTGTGTATATATATATACATAGAATATAACTATTTAATATATATATATATATATATATATATATTATATATACATATAATGTAACTATTTAATATATATATATGTAGTATATAATATATATTATATATATATGATATATATATATATATATATATATATATGCACATGGAATATATCTTAAAAGGGTTTGGTAGCTTGGTCATGCAGCAAGGGCACTGGCTAACATCCGTTTTCTCTTACTCTCTCCACACTCTCTCTCCATTACCTAAGGCAATTAAATCAGACTCGTGAACTACAAAAATACATTTATTTAAGCATTAACCAAATGAATCAGGTTCTTAACAAAATGATTAAATGAAAGGTTGAACTCATAATCCAAATAACTCAGATAGCCCACTCCGTCCCTCTTCTACAATAACCAACATTAGTTTAGTCATAAAACTAGGGAAGTCATAGCTCAGTCTACAAAGTAACACCAGGGAACATCAGTTAAGTTCCCATTTCTAAATACCAGATCAGTTCCCCTTTGTCTCAGAACCACCTAAAAGAAGACAGAAGAACACATCGATAATTGAAAGATTAAAAAGCAAAATAAAAGGCCAAATGAAATATCTCTGAAACAAATATTCAAAATACAGTCAAGCCACACTTTTGGCCAAAGAATAAGTATGCTTACCCATTCAACACAGATTATACTACACACTTCACCAAAAATACTGTCAAAGAATCCATCTTGGCTCTTGGGCCGAATCTGTATACGATCTTCACCAAAAATACTGTCAAAGAAGCCATCTTGGCTCTTGGCCGACTCTGTAGCCATCTCCCATCTTGGTTAACTTACTTTCTCATTATGCAGAGAAGAAGCTCGCACGGACGCACGAACTAACACACATTGTTCACGCCCAAGAAACAGCCTCAAACCAGATTCAGGAAGCATATTTGCATCCACCCGTGCATATAGACAGGACGTGGTCGGTTCTGCTTAGACAACGACTTCGACATCACGCCACCCGAGGAAGATGCGCCAGCATTTCCAAAGATGAGCTATCTTGTCGCTTAGGAGCACTGTTTCCATGGGAAGTTAAATTGATGATCCCTACATTCTAGGAATGTCACACTACATCACTTTACAACAGTGTCTTAATTACTCTTTATTATATTTTCAATTATTCTTTATTATATATACACATATATATATATAAATATATATACATGGAATATATCTATTTATCATATATATATATATATATATATATATATATATATATATATATATATAGTATATATATATATAGAGAGAGAGAGAGAGAGAGAGAGAGAGAGAGAGAGAGAGCATTTATGATTCGGTAGCTAAAGGATTAATGAAATATTGTACATGTAAACTAATTAATTGAAAAATACAGGTAAATCACCGAGACCTTGCAGTTCTCTTAAACCAACAAACAAAGAAAAAAGGAATAAAAAGGAATAAAGTATATAACACCCGTTATCGCGACAGCCACAATCCCGACAAGCTAAATTCCCGACAGGCCAAAATCCCGAATTTCGAAAATCTAATAACTGCAAAGGAAGAGCAGTTACCAAACTTGTGAATGAAGAACATTTACTAACAAAATTTGAGGAGCACAATCATGCTCCTTTGCAAGTGCTGCTATTGTTGCAAAAATAAGAAATGAAATAAAAATACAAGCAAAATCCACTAGAGCTCAACCGATTCAAATTTGAAGGGATTATCAGAAGCCCCATTATCGATTAGACGGTACTTTTGAAACAGTACATGTAATATTTTTATAATATTTTACCAAATGTACACAATTCATGCACCTGTGGGACATGGAAATCATAGAGTTTTTCCACTTGTGTATTATTTTATGACTGGGAAGAGTGAGGTCTTGTATGAAGGCTTGTTTCAATTTCATTTGCTGACGAAAATAAAAATGATCTGAACTCACAATCCATAATATCTAATTTGGAATTGGCTGCAATTCAAGCTTCTAAAAGTGAAT
This sequence comes from Macrobrachium nipponense, assembly GCF_015104395.2. Taxonomy (NCBI): domain Eukaryota; kingdom Metazoa; phylum Arthropoda; class Malacostraca; order Decapoda; family Palaemonidae; genus Macrobrachium; species Macrobrachium nipponense. The sequence continues at coordinate 35,454,888 of NC_061108.1, forward strand.
TTCCTAACGTTAACAACAAACTGTTTTTTTCATTTCATTCATCTGGAGAAGAATTCAGTCAACTGGATTCCATTCGTTACGGCACGAAGAAGATTTTAGTTTATTAATAAGACATTTAGAAGAAATTCCAGACGCCTTACGAAGTTTCAAATTCTTGTTTGCCAGAAGAAGCAAGCGATGTTATTACTTAGTTTGAAAATAACTATGTACTTGGACGAGTAAGAAGGCATTTCCTCTTACTATGCAGTCAGGATTTCCACCTACGCAAAATACAGCTGAGGCTTGGCACAGGAGGAGGGAAAACATCATTGGAGGAGCTCATATTGGTCTTTATAAATATAATTGAAAAGTTACAAAAGGAAGAGCAACAAGTCAACAACCAAATTGAATGCACACTTCGCGGGTAACCAGAACCTAGACAAAAAAGGAAAAAACTTATTCGTGAAGAACGGATCACGTAGCTGATGCAAGAACATAATCATCAAAATGTTTTAGCGCCTCAGTGGTGTGGTCGGTATGGTCTTTGTGTATTCCTGGTGATAGAAGTTCACTCTCGACGTGGTTCGTAAGTCACGTAAAGCCGTTGGTCCCGTTGCTGAATAACCACTGGTTCCATGCAACGTAAAAACACCATACCAACAAACAATCAATCAAAATGTTTTAGATTATCTTCGAGGAATAGCCCATAATTTAACCCTTGAATAAAGTTTTTAACTTTTTTTATTTTGTATCTATATCGTATCTTTCATTATGCTGTGAGATTATCTTTTTTATCATTTACACCTGTCCTTTATTAGGTTGTAAATCTGTTTTAATTAAAATTATATATATATATATATATATATATGATATAATCTATAGATATATATATATATAATATATATACATATAACAATTAAAATTAAAAAACAGATTTACAACAGATTTATATATTTTGGGGCTAACAAAAAACTAATAATGTTTACATATATTATATATATATATATATATATATATATATATATATATATATATATATATATATATATATATATTATAAAAATTATTATTTTTGTTAGCCCCAAAAATATAAAAATAAAAAGAATTTTTTTGTCGGGATTTTGGTCTGTCGGCATTGTGGCTGTCGGAAATTGGATGTCGGGATTATGGCTGTCGGGATTCTGTCCAGATCCCATTATATATATTATATATTATATTATTCTATATATTTATATATTGTGTAAGACTGAGTATCTTTGGATGTACGGTGAAGGAAGACAGGGAATTATGAAACTGGGTCAGGATGACATCAAGAATGAAAACAATTAAAATACCTAGGATCAAACGTGACTGACTATGGAGATATGGACTCTGAAATCAACCACGGAATACAAGGTGCTTGGATAAACTGGAGAAGGTCATCAGGCATATTGTGCGACAAGAGGATTAGTGCAAAGGTCAATGGGAAGTTTGACAAAACTGTAGTCAGACCAGCGACGATTTACTGAGCCGAGACGTGGCTGATGAGGAAGGCGCGAGAACGGAAAAGGATGTGGCAGGCGAGATGAGGATGTTGAGATGGATACGTGAAGTTGCAAGAGGAGATAGGATCAGAAATGAATTTACTAGTGGAACAGTTAAGGTAGAGGTATCGAAGGAGGAACATGAAAGAAGACTACTGTGGTATAGTCATATTATGTGGCGAGAAGATCATGTTTGTAAAATTGTTATGAGCTTGGAGGTGGAGGGAAGGAAAAGAAGAGGGAGGTCAAAGTTCAGATTGAAGGATGTTCTAGCAAATGACATGTGCGAGAGAGGTGCAAGAAGCCAGGATGCATTGGATGGAGGAACGTGGAGAAGGCTGATAGAAAAACAGAGGCCCCATATGGAAATAGGCTAAACTGAAGATAAGATATAGATATACATACATACTTCATACATGCATACATACATACACACACACATATATATATATATATATATATATATATATATATATATATATATATTTATACATACATACATATATATATATATATATATATATATATATATATATATATATATATATAGCACTTTCCGTCTTCGCCCTTGATCATTTTTAAAAGGAAAAGTGGAATAACAGTCCTGTATTCTTCTTTCTTCCTATTCTTCTATCTCTGCAGCTTCTTCCACTTCCATGTGGGGTACATGTTTTTGAGAGCTTTCATCCTTTATTATTTCCTAGTCACTCTTTTTTTTTCCCTTCATTTTATAAATCAGTTGCTTAGTTCCCGCATTCAGATATAAAATTCATATCACTCATTTTCCCACCATTCGTAACATTTACCTCCAATCTCTTGTGAGAGGCAACCGCTGCTAATGTACTTTTAATCATAGGAACACTCACCACTCCGTCTTAAAATCATACCTTCATTCTTGCCAACATTCGCTCAAAACTTTTGCTTTCCACTCCACAAACGCGTTCAAACCATTTCGCTCTCCCAGAAATGTTCATACATAAATAATCTCATTTTTCCCATGGCATGCATGTCCTTATAGAGTCTCTGTTATGAATTCCATTTTAGAGTTCTAGTTGGCTGTTCGTGTCCGAGTATCTTGCATTTTTAAACGTGAATGACAAACTTGGTGAGATATTCAAAACGCTTCTGTTCAAAGCGTTGGGAAAGGTTGAGAGAGAGAGAGAGAGAGAGAGAGAGAGAGAGAGAGAGAGAGAGAGAGAGAGAGAGAGAGAGGTAAGGGTTTTTATTCCATCTAATTTGCTTAATTGAAATCTTCGTTCGTTTTTTCCCGAAATAGGTGAAATAACTATTACTTATTATTTTGTCATTCGATGCGAGAATGACATGAAATCGTGTGGGATAGATGAAACCATTCGAAAGTCTCTGTGACTTTCATAGAATCACATAGATATGAACTGGATTGTTAATAGCATTCACTGCACTGCACATTAATATAAGAAAAAAAAAAGGATTCGTGTACGTAATTTCCTAGAAGGGTCTTACAAAGATATAAAGAGTCGTATTCGTAGATTGTGAGAGATATGGAGAGGATAGCTGAAAAGTTGCGTCTTTTAGAAACGAGCAAAATGAAGAGGAAGCTTCGCAATTGAAATCCAATTCTTGGCTTAAAGAGAGAAGGAAATAGATTATTGTAACATGGTAAGTGCAATAGGCCATACACACTGATTATGACAGTACCAAAACTCTTTTGAGACTTCATGGGTTATAGTTTATTATATTAGAAGTATATTTGCTGACGCACAGTAGATTTTGCTTAGCTTTAGGGAGGTTAATGTTTGCATGGAAACATTTAAATTTACTAAGAAAACAGTGGCCATAATTCTGGTGAAGGAACGGTTACATGTTGAGGACTGTTTCAGAGCCTTTCCCCCCCCACCATCGCCCCTTCCCACCTACGTAACAGTCTATGTATATCGAATTCCATGAACATCCAGCCAAAATCTTTCATAAAGGACTTTTGACTGCAGCTGTTTTGCAAGTGGGAATAACAGGAGTGTGGTTTGGGTACCGGATAAAAATGGCAACTGAATGACCACCATCTGGAGACGGATTGTATTGAAACGAGAGATTGGTGAGGGAGCCTTCCTTACTCGCTCTGTATTTTTATAGTCCATTTGATAGGGATTCAGAAGCATGCAGAGAGCGAAAGGGCCATGGACGTATTTTGGTTATATGGTATCATATAAAGTTATACAAATACCTGGTCTTTTTAATACGTTTTTATTTTGATTATATCCTCATCAGTGAACATTCACAGTCAGGTCTCTTGCTATTGAGGCCTATAGAGAGAGAGAGAGAGAGAGAGAGAGAGAGAGAGAGAGAGAGAGAGAGAATAAGCATTCACCCAAACTGGACAGCGAAAATTTTACTCATTTTTTGTGCATCTTCCCTAGATCATCTGGATAACCAGCTGGGGTTGCAACGTCGTACGAAGAGGGTTATGCCAATGAGAATATAGAAAAAAATATTTTGAAGTGGCAGTGAATCAATGTGAAGGGATTTCCTTGCTCCTGTCTTTAATATCTTCTCTATTATACATTCCATGTCAGGAGGACTTGTCAGGCAATTCGATAGTTCATGGAATGTACTCTTTTGATATCTGGCGATTTTTAACTTCTAGATGTAAGACGTTGGTTATTTATAAACGGCATATTTACTGAGAAAGTCTGGTGAATTTTACTTTCTTCTTATGTGATAATCGAAAGTTTCCGCTAAGACATCCGGCCTCCCTGCATGAACATTCTCAACAGTCGAGATCTTCAGCTGTTGAAATCAAGTTAAACATGCGCTGAAGTTTTTTCGACGCAAGCGAGTTTTCTATACAGCATATAATGAAACTCTCGATGTGCTGCAGTATGAAACGCTCAGCCACGACTAGGAAACGTTCAGTTGCTCCCCAGATGCCGTCTAAGTTAAGATGCGTCGCACGATTCATGGCTAAACTTAACCTTAAATCAAATAAAAACTACTGAAGCTAGAGGACTGCAATTTGGTATATTAGATGATTAGAGGGTGGATGATCAACATTCCAATCTGCAACCCTCTAGCCTCGGTAGTTTTTAAGATCTAAGGACGGACAGACAAAGCCATCTCAATAGTTTCTTTTTACAGAAAACTAAAATTGGGACAAATTTCCATTGAAAAACAGAGACTGGGAAGTTATCCAGTTAAAGAATTAACATATGTTAAGTTGTCTAAAATACAAGAAAGTTTTGCAGAAGGTAAAGTCTTTCTCCAAGAGCATCTTAACTTGACCGCATCTGGGGAGCAACAGAACGCTGCCCGGTCGTGGCTGTATCTCCTAAATATTTATTCTTAAAAGTAGTGAATACGTCAGATGCTTCAAGGGTCACTCGGTGGTATGGAGTTGAAGGCGAAATCCTCATTTTTGGACAAAATATTCATTTAGACAAAATATTCATGTGGCAATACATTCGGTATCTTCTTGAAACCTTTATTGCTACATATGATTGTAAATGTTATCTCTAAAAACATTCATTCATTGACTTTACTACACACTGAAACTTTAGGACTTAGCTTTTAATAGAATTTTGTGATTAAAAATAAATTATGTGTATGCCATGATTACGGCAATTTTACGTTGAAGGACCTAATTCTAAATAGCCTCATAGTTTCACTGTTTGATCTCGTACTGTTAGTTTTTTTCTTTTGATAATTTTACCATTTTCTTGGTGAATCTTTGTGTAAGGATCATCAGTTGATAAATATTACTTGCTATTATAATCAGGCTGTATAAATGTGTAGGAGTACTTGATATTTAAAACCACGTCGAATAGAGGTAGATTTAATCCCTTGTCGGGAAAATTCAAATCCAGAGTTCTAGGAGACCTTTGTTTGCATCAAGAAATTTGACCTTTCGCTGTCTCAGTTCAAGAATATGAAAGTGACAAAATGCCTTTAATCGGATTTCGATTCAAGAATTAGAGCCTTGAACCTCGAGGGACCTCATGTCACGACCAAAAACCTGTAAGTTTCTCTTTTCGAGTTCATATTTTGCCCTTTTTGTTTCGACAGAAAACAAATCACATACGACAATAGTTCTAGCTTAATGGTCTCTATGGTCTTCCTAAGAATCACGATAACATATTCATTAGGTTAAATGATGTTTGCAACATCTGGTAACAAATGAGAAATGGATACCGATATGGTTAGCTTTCCCGAGAATTTGGTGCATCTGCTGTCTTCTGATTTGTTTGATCCCTCGCGTTCATTTACTTCACTAATTGCTGATTTCTGCCTTAATGGGCAATTAATCGATATGAAGGAATTTATCTTTCAACGAAGACGGGACACACACACACACACACACACACTCACACTCTTTCTCAGTGTCCAGTGAGAAACATGAAGTTACAAAGAATCATTGGAAGGCAAAACAGTTTCAGCAATATATATGATCTAACCAGTTTTTCTTTTATGAAAGAATAGAAAAGCAAACTCCGATAAAATAGAAATTGGATAAATGAGAAGAAGTCATTATTATTGTACTATATTACGGTTTAAATTTTGTTGAACGGTATTTGAATAATTGACAGTTCTGCAATATAGAAATTTAAATGGTTATAACGTCCGCTCTCAAGGCTATTCTTACGCTAATGGATTGGATCAATCTTCTTTAACTATGATTAATATATACCCATTACAAAAGCAGCTTCATTATAGGCGTTTTTCATCATAAGCAATAATTTTACTTTCCAGTTTTCGCATCAAAAGTAAAGTAATTGCAGATTAGGAAGGATCCTTGAATTATTCCCCGAAGGAATAAGTTGGGAGCTAATTAACTAAAGCACTAGCCACCCGGGAAGGCAATCTTCTAATGGCAATGACAAGAGACCATTCTTACTCCACTGCCATGGAGAGCGATACTCAGAAAGCAGCCGGCTGGAACCTGGGCCATCGCTACAATTCCAAGCAACGCGGCACTTGCCCAATCAGACTTGAAGCAGCTCAGGAGACTAATTTGGGACTCCACTGCAAAGCACTCGATAGCTCTTTAGACGTCTGTTGACTGCAGCGCCATTGAACGTGGAGACTGACAACGGCCTCGGTGAATATGTTCGGAGAATTTCGGAACAGTTCTGGAAGTGGCGTCACGCAAACTGGAACGCTCGATGAGCGAAGAACTTCAGTGGCGTTACGCTGTGTTTACTGACGTTGATGAATGTACTTCGGTTTTTCTGTTCCTATGGATACTCTCCAGGACTGACTTCTATTGTTTTCAAAAGAGAGTGAAGAAAGCACAATAGTACTGATTTAGTTCATGTAAACTGATTAGCAATCCATTACGTATAGGTGAAAGCTTTGTTGCTCAGCTTAGTTCATATCCTCCTAAAATGTTGCCAAATACAGTTATGATTATAACGAAGAGGGGTAGGAAAGGTAGTCAAAAAGAAATTTAGAGAGGAATCGATATGAACTAATAAAAATTCAGGATGTTATCTGTGAATAAGGGTGGTCTCATAAAATATGATATAGTACAGAGGAAAAAGGTACTGTCTAAAGAGAATGCCTTTTTTAAATTTGGATTCTTCATAAAAAAAAATAGTCTGATGCAAGAGAAGATGGATTACTGTCAATTTGAGAACTGAAATTGAAACTGAATGGCTAACATGGATGTTTAGGGTATTTGTGAGTGAGAGAAAAATGCTAGACGATGTTTGAAAGGTAATAGAATACTTGATAAGGAAAGAACATTAGACCATTTTCCTTGGTCTTCAGTCAAAGAATGAACATGGCAGTATGTAAGTACTAACTGACCAGTCCAGCACTGCCTGACTGGTCTCTGAATGACAATTGATAAACACTCTTCTCTCTTCTCTCTCTCTCTCTCCTCTCTCTCTCTCTCTCTCTCATTCCTGTTAAGATAGTTGTTTCAGTTACATTGCCCAGCATTTTTGACATTTTACATTTCACCACTTGCCGCCCCCCTTTCTTATCAGGGGCTGAACTTGAACTTAAAGGGCATCAGGAGTGTCTCTATTCATCCCAGCGACTTCAAAAACTGTGGAGTAGATTCTGATATCTGTACTTTTCGGTTATTTATACATGTTACCCTAGCTCCGACCCCTTATCACACACCTTCCTATCAGGGCTGAACTTGTACTTGAAGGGCATCAGGAGTGTCATTACTCATTTCAACCACCTCGAAACTATGGATTAGACACTAATATCCATCATTTTCGATTATTTTTACGTGTCACCCCCTCCCTGTTGGGGCTGAATTTGGACTTAAAGGGCATCGGGATTGTCGCTCTTCATCTCAGCAACCTCAAAAACTATGAAT
>NC_061108.1:35465193-35468008 GCF_015104395.2 Macrobrachium nipponense
GAACGTAGATTATGATTACTGTAGAAGGTTAATCAAAAGTGTATCAACTTAGGAGTTAAAAGTCGTACAATAATCCCTTATGGTAAATAATTGTATAAAACAGTACATTTCTGAATGATTACATCAGTTTTGAATTGTTCCACTTTGAATTACCCACAACATAGTTGGTTTTATTAGAGATACTAGTAATATATAATTTCTAGCGGATAAGAGGTTACTTCCTATTGATAATCGGAAAGTAAGTAAAATGACCTATACGTTTATTTTTTATATTCTTGAAGAATTTCATACGATTTTATGTGACGGAACTATTTCTGTGAAACTCTTGCTCATGTATATCATATTCTTGCTCCCCGTAGAGGGTAGTGCCGTCAGTGGACCACATACGGTGCGCTATAGGTATTACTTAAAGTTCTTAGCAGTTTGCTTTCAGCCCCTAGCTGCAACCACTTTCATTCATTTTGCTGTACTTCCTTTCATATTCTCTTTCTTCCATCTTAATTTCCGCCTTCTCCTTACACTTGATTCACAGTTGCAACTGCCAGTTTTTCCTCCGGCTACACCTTTCAAACCTTTGGCCTAAATTCTACATTCAACTCATTTTCTCGCTGAAGCGGTATTTCTAATTAAATGCTACCAAAGGCTCACTGGTGGACCAGGAAGCTGGGTCAAAGTCGCCGGCATGCAAGGCGGCAGCCTGCCCAAGAAAAATCCTAGGTGCGGAAGTACTTACTAGATTCCAGCTTCTTTCACTAACTCGTGAATCAATTGGTAGTGCCCTGCTGGCCTTTCATTTGAGGGACTGGGGTTAGATTCTGATGCGAGTCGTATATATATATATATATATATATATATATATATATATATATATATATATATATATATATATATATATATATATATATATATATTTCAGTGACTAGCGTATCGGAAAAGTGTAAAGAATTCGAAAAGCTAAGAGGGCATTGTGGTTATTACATTTATATACTTCTCTCTCTCTCTATCTCTCTCTCTCTCTCTCTCTCTCTCTCTCTCTCTATATATATATATATATATATATATATATATATATATATATATATATATATATACACGTTTTTGTATATACATACATACACACACACAAATATATATATATATATATATATATATATATATATATATATATATATACTGCTTTTATCATTTTATATATTTCTCTATTAGGAGTAAGAGGAGGCAGACGCTTATGTAACTCGTCGGTTGTATAACCTTCCGAGAAAACAAAGATAAAAGATTGTGACAATTGCAGCTTACCTTTCTGTTTCAAAGGATGAAAAAGGTATCTCAACCCCTCTATATTTTTTGAGGGGGGGGGGGTGGGGGTAGGGCGGGAGGTGGGAGGTGGGTTGACTGCCGAAGAATCTGTTACCCAAACCTACGCCTAGTGCCGCGGAATTTGGCTTAACATATATCTTCATAGAAAAGTTCGTATGTGACTATTAGACAGACAGACGGACACACTCATGCGCGCGTGCACGCACACACACACATATCTGACCGCTCTTCTCCATCTTCTTTACCTATATTCATTTCGCGATACTGATCCATCTCGAAGCTCTGTGGTCTTTCTTATAATTTCTAGCATTTGCAGTTTTCTTGCGTCATAAATGCTACACCAATAAATTCTTCCCTACAGCTCCAGCCATTTTGCCTTCATTTGCAAAGAGCTTTTTGGCATGACTTGCGCATAGTTATGTATGTCTCTCTAACAACAGTAGCCGAAGGATAATACAATTGTCGTTTAAACTAATTGTCGCTAGCCTGGACTTAGTTATCCTCCGTCACCTCTTGCCTCCGTGGTAGTCAATGCCCAGTTTGGGTACTTCGGCTGTAGCTTCGCGGCAGTACTTAATATCCCAAGGTCCGTCACCCTACGGGCTGCTCTTGAGCAAGAGCCCGTGCTGGCATAAAGCCAGCTTAATCTTCAACAGCAACAACAGGACCGTCATTGTTCTTCTTGAATCTCTTACTTCACCGTAATTTTGGACGATCCTAAATGATTCCCCAACAAATAAAGAATGAACTTCCCAGTTCTATATTCCAAAATTCGTCTAACCTGTATTGTTGGCACGGCTTGATGATTTGAGATCCTTATCATGCAATAATTACGTAGTGAATTCGAAAATAATTAATTATATTATTATTGTAATTTCAAGTACAATGAATAGTACGTAGCTTTCATTATCAGATTTACACTGCTGATTAAATGTAAAGTTTCATTTTTCATTACGTCAACACCCGTTTGATATTTACTGCGACGTTTAATTATTAATGAGAATATTCTTATATAGTGCGTCATAGAACTTGAACGTAAGAACTTGGTTGACTAATTGATAAAGGTATAAAAGATTTAAGTTGTTGACAAGTTTGTTTTTAGTCAGTATATATTTACTTTTTTAGTTTGGTTATAATCAGTATATATTTACTTTTTTAGTTTGTTTAAAATAAGTATATATATAATTTTTATGGGCAACAAATCGTATCTTAAGGTGTATCCACACTGCAGTAAAGCATATCACAAACACACGTCTAAAAACTTATCTCATACAGATCACAAATAGGTTGAACACAAGTCAACGACTTATTGGTGGTAGTTCTGAGCAAGGCTTCGCCTGATTCCCCAGCCAGCAGTTTACTAAAGCCTGGTTCTCCACTCTCGGTCACTGACAAGTTTTCAACCTGTCTGTGATGTTTATGCAGTAAGTTGCAGACGTGTTTCTGACAGGTTTTATTTTGGTGTGAACTCACCTTAAGTCCCAACCTATGAAGGCAT
>NC_061108.1:35468508-35502541 GCF_015104395.2 Macrobrachium nipponense
GTTTATGAGACGACCAAACTGCCTCCAGAGAGAGAGAGAGAGAGAGAGATAGAGAGAAGAGAGAGAGAGAGAGAGAGAACCTACCTTCTTTATGATGGGCCACAACCGTGATGACGTCTGAAGAAGTGGGCGCGTCCTCCCTGAGAAGGGCGCAGTACCGGTGCTGTGTGAATTCAAGCAGCGACCTTCCAGACTCAGACAAAAGCCGCGTTGCTGGAAGTAGATGAAGAAAAAATCTATTGAATTCCCGAGATAACACAAGGCATGTGATAATTTTTTCTTTGAATCCGATGTTAATTGAAAGTTAGGGACTGGAAGGGCTCGATCGTATTAATTATATAAGAAGCTTACACCAGTACAGTATTATAATTTCACATATTCATATATTGTATTATCTGTAATTATATCTACCTGTCTGAATGTGCCAACCTCTAAAGCATTAACCCTTCTGGACATATCTAGGATATACAGGTAACTAATAACCACAATGCTCTCCTAACTTCTCGATTTCATCTGACTTTTAGAAAATACGCTTGACACTACAGCTTAGATCACATGAAGAACCAAATGACGAAAAATTTTACGTCCGTGGAAGAATTTAAAACCTTGCACATCTATAATAAGAAGACATGGTAGTTACTACAATTATTTACATGTCTAGTGAAATAGTGAAAAGTAGATTCTTTATATCTATATATCATATATATATATATACTATATATATATAATATATATATATATATATATATATATATATATATATATATATCAATTCAAGCTACAAATGTCCTTTAATATCTAAATTCACTTTACCTCCCAAATGATATATTTTCATATAAGTACCGAAGGGGAATTTTTTAATTGATAATAATTTCGTCCCCCCATGGGATCGAACCACCGTCCAAGTGGACGGTGGGGACAGAAATCAGGACGGTCAGTGACGCTATCCAATCAGCCAACAGAGACGCTATAAAGTTCATATCGATTCTGACCTTACAAATCACCCTCGATCTGGATGCATTCGTAATTAGAATCGATATGAAATAACCCCGTCTACCATGTTGGCCAATTCGAGCGTTTGACAGAAACGTAGCCTTTTGTTATGAATATATCACATCGAACCGTGATCCATTTATATATCAATTCAAGCTACTAAATTGTGCCTTTAATATCTAAATTCACTTTACCTCCCAAATGATATATTTTCATATATGTACCGAAGGGGAAGGGGAAATTTTAATTGATAATGAATTTCGTCCCCCCATGGGATCGAACCACCGTCCAAGTGGACGGGGACGGGGAAGAAATCAGGCGACGGTCAGTGACGCTATCCAATCAGCACACAGAGACGCTATAAGTTCATATCGATTCTAGACCGCCCCTTACAAATCACCCTCGATCTGGATGCATTCGTGTTAATTAGAATCGATATGAAACCCCGTCTACCATGTTGGCCAATTCGAGCGTTTGACAGAAACGTAAGCCTTTTTGTTATGAATAATTATCACATCGAACCGTGATCCCCATTTATATATCAATTCAAGCTACAAATGTCCTTTAATATCTAAATTCACTTACCTCCCAAATGATATATTTTTCATATATGTACCGAAGGGGAATTTTTTAATTGATAATAATTTCGTCCCCCCATGAGATCGAACCACCGTCCAAGTGGGACGGGACGAAATCAGGACGGTCAGTGACGCTATCCAATCAGCCAACAGAGACGCTATAAGTTCATATCGATTCTGACCTTACAAATCACCCTCGATCTGGATGCATTCGTAATTAGAATCGATATGAAACCCCGTCCTACCATGTTGGCCAATTCGAGCGTTGACAGAACGTAGCCTTTTGTTTATGAATAATTATCACATCGAACCGTGATCCATTATATATCATTCAAGCTACAAAAATGTCCTTTAATATCTAAATTCACTTTACCTCAAACGCTCGAATTGGCCAACATGGTAGACGGGGTTTCATATCGATTCTAATTACGAATGCATCAGATCGAGGGTGATTTGTAAGGTCAGAATCGATATGAACGAAATTATAGCGTCTCTGTTGGCTGATTGGATAGCGTCACTGACCGTCCTGATTTCGTCCCCGTCCACTTGGACGGTGGTTCGATCCCATGGGGGACGAAATTATTATCAATTTTAAAAAAATTCCCCTTCGGTACATATATGAAAATATATATCATTTGGGAGGTAAAGTGAAGGTTTAGATATTAAAGGACATTTGTAGCTTGAATTGATATATAAATGGATCACGGTTTCGATGTGATAATATTCATAACAAAAGGCTACGTTCTGTCAAACGCTCGGAATTGGCCAACATGGTAGAACGGGGTTTCAGATCGATTCTAATTACGAATGCAGCCAGATCGAGGGTGATTTGTAAGGTCAGAATCGATATGAAACTTAATAGCGTCTCTGTTTGGCTGATTGGATAGCGTCACTGACCGTCCTGATTTCGTCCCCGTCCACTTGGACGGTGGTTCGATCCCATGGGGGGACGAAATTATCATCAATTAAAAAATTTCCCCTTCGGTACATATATGAAAATATATCATTTGGGAGGTAAGTGAATTTAGATATTAAAGGACATTTGTAGCTTGAATTGATATATAAATGGATCACGGTTCGATTTGATAATTATTTTCATAAACAAAAAAGGCTACGTTTCTGTCAACGCTCGAATTGGCCAACTGGTAGACGGGGTTTCATATCGATTCTAATTACGAATGCATCCAGATCGGCGGGGTGATTTTGTAAGGTCAGAATCGATATGACTTATAGCGTCTCTGTTGGCTGATTGGATAGCGTCACTGACCGTCCTGATTTTCGTCCCCGTCAAACTTGGACGGTGGTTCGATCCCATGGGGGGGACGAAATTATTATCAATTAAAAAATTCCCCTTCGGTTACATATATGAAATATATCATTTGGGAGGTAAAGTGAATTTAGATATTAAAGGACATTTGTAGCTTGAATTGATATATAAAATGGATCACGGTTCGATGTGATAATTATTTCATAACAAAAGGCTACGTTCTGTCAAACGCTCGAATTGGCCACCATGGTAGACGGGGTTCATATCGATTCTAATTACGATGCATCCAGATCGAGGGGTGATTTGTAAGGTCAGAATCGATATGAACTTATAGCGTCTCTGTTGGCTGATTGGATAGCGTCACTGACCGTCCTGATTTCGTCCCCGTCCACTTGGACGGTGGTTCGATCCCATGGGGGGACGAAATTAAATTATTACAATTAAAAAATTCCCCTTCGGTACATATATGAAAATATATCATTTGGGAGGTAAAGTGAATTTAGATATTAAAGGACATTTGTAGCTTGAATTGATATATAAATGGATCACGGTTCGATGTGATAATTATTCATATATATATATATATATATCTGCAACTGATCTATCCCTTGGAAAACGGAGTCTTGATAGAAAGAGTAAAACCAGCACTTGTACATAAAACATCCTTTATTTTCTTATGACTACGGTTCGGAGGGGGGGGGGGGTTATTTGTCTCCATCATCAGGTCTATAGAAAAACACAGAAAGAAAAAAAAAAATTAAAAATCACTAAATTACGATCGATCATTAGAATGAAGAAATGTTACACAAAGGTTACATTGATATATAATAAAAAAAAAGTAATGTACAAGCATAAAAAAGGGAAAGGAAGCAATATTTAAAAAAAAAATAAAAAAAAAAATAATAAATAAATACCTGCATCATGAAGGCATACAAACATACACACTAAAAATTTAAAAACACAGCATCTCCGTGGACCTCTCGTTGTTACTGAGGGAAGGTTTCAACTTTAATGTGTAGAGACTTTCTACTATTGCCAGCTCCATGGGGCCACTCGACTAGAGAGAATGGAAAATGAATCTAACCTTAGAGGGTGATCACTATTTTTCTGCGTGATCCCGTATGGCACTGAATGGTGGTTTTGCTACAGCCTGTTTGTCCGAACTGATCTTCCCTAAGTGTTTCAAACGCCATCGTACGCGTGCTTGGCGCTTTGTTTTCCCCACGTAAATTGCATTACAGCAATTGCACTCGTATTTATATACAACATGAGACTGTAGTTCTGGGGGTAACGATGTCTTTGTACTTAACACACCAATAGTATACTTAGGCTTGAACACTACCCTAACATTAACTTGAGATAAAATTCTCTTAAAAGTTTTAGTAGTTTATTTTTAACAGAAAAACTCTTATTGCCATAGAAAAACATGGTAAAATACAGTACTGCTTTTATTGGCTTTTAAAATGGGAACTTTCGGGAACAATAACTTTTCTAGCTGTTTACCAACATATGTATCTATGAAAACATTATTAAAACCGTTTTTTTGAAGCATTTCTTTTATAAACTGAAATTCTGAATGAAGACTAAAATAATTTGAACAAATATTAAAGGCACGGGTCACAAGTGGTACAGACTAAAATGCGTTTATAAACTATAGGGATGAATGAAGAAAATTTAGTTGTGAGTCCTGTAAATGTTGGTTTCCTGTAAACTGATGTTGAAAAAGTGTTATCGCGGTTTGGTTTACTTACGAGCACGTCAAGGAAAGCTAAAGTATTATTGTTCTCTACTTCTGAAGTAAATTCAATATTTTGGTGTTTTGAGTTAAAATAATCAAGAAACAGGGGTACATGTTCTTCAGATCTAAAAATTAAAAATGTATCATCTACATAACGTCGGTAGAAAACAGTGGTTTTTAATTTTTAGATCTGAAGGAACATGTACCCCTCCTTTTTTCTTGATTATTTTAACTCAAAACACCAAAATATTGAATTTACTTCAGAAGTAGAGAACAATAATACTTTAGCTTTCCTTGACGTGCTCGTAAGTAAACACAGCGATAACACTTTTTCAACATCAGTTTACAGGAAACCAACATTTACAGGACTCACAACTAAATTTTCTTCATTCATCCCTATAGTTTATAAACGCAATTTAGTCTGTACACTTGTGACCCGTGCCTTTAATATTTGTTCAAATTATTTTAGTCTTCATTCAGAATTTCAGTTTATAAAAGAAATGCTTCAAAAAAACGGTTTTAATAATGTTTTCATAGATACATATGTTGGTAAACAGCTAGAAAAGTTATTGTTCCCGAAAGTTCCCATTTTAAAAGCCAATAAAGCAGTACTGTATTTTACCATGTTTTTCTATGGCAATAAGAGTTTTTTCTGTTAAAAATAAACTACTAAAACTTTTAAGAGAATTTTATCCTCAAGTTAATGTTAGGGTAGTGTTCAAGCCTAATTATACTATTGGTGGTTTGTTTCAAGTACAAAGAACATCGTACCCCAGAACTACAGTCTCATGTTGTATATAAATACGAGTGCAATTGCTGTAATGCAATTTACGTGGGGAAAACAAAGCGCCAAGCACGCGTACGATGGTTTGAACACTTGGGAAGATCAGTTAGGACAAACAGGCTGTTAGCAAAACCACCATTCAGTGCCATACGGGATCACGCAGAAAATAGTGATCACCCTCTAAGGTTAGATTCATTTTTCCATTCTCTCTAGTCGAGTGGCCCCCATGGAGCTGGCATAGTAGAAAGTCTCTACACATTAAAGTTGAAACCTTCCCTCAGTAACAACGAGAGGTCCACGGAGATGCTGTGTTTTTAAATTTTTAGTGTGTATGTTTGTATGCCTTCATGATGCAGGTATTTATTTATTATTATTTTTTTTTTTAATATTGCTTCCTTTCCCTTTTTTATGCTTGTACATTACTTTTTTTTTTATTATATATACAATGTAACCTTTGTGTAACATTTCTTCATTCTAATGATCGATCGTAATTTAGTGATTTTTAATTTTTTTTTTTTCTTTCTGTGTTTTTTCTATAGACCTGATGATGGAGACAATTACTCCGAAACCGGTAGTCATAAGAAAATAAAGGATTTTATGTACAAGTGCTGGTTTTACTCTCTATATATATATATATATATATATATATATATATATATATATATATATATATATATAGATATATATAGATGCACGTGACTTCATTGATAAGCGATACCACAGGAAAATGATCGGCAGAAATCAAAGCGCTTTCGTCTTTACTAAGACATTGTCAAGGAACGAATGAAATACAGTTGGAAAGAAAAGCTATCAGGTAAACACAGGGATCAAGAATATCAGATGGTTAACTGTCAAAAGGGTAAAAATCAAAGATATATGGTATATATATACATATAATATACTATGAATTCAGGGGCTCTGTAACACGGTTTTTTGGATTTTGCTCCTTATCAAAGCATCGGATGTAGCTGAAAGTTGACATATGATATTTTACAACTACACACAAATTTTGTCAGCATTATCAATAACCTAAACCCGATAGTTTTAATTTTTATAGAGTAAAAATGATACTAGCCCGACGCCACCGGCCCAAAGAATTCGCGAGCCAAGAGGTCGACAAAAACCATTTCATTACGTCCAGCAAGGTAAACATCGTTTTACGAAATGTTGCCCGCCCATCCAGACAAGAGAAACCCATTCACCTTATTCCATCGGCTCTGAAACCCATAGTAGTCAAGAATGGCTAACAGGATTTGGAATTGTCCCTGTGGTTACAAAACTGCATTTGTCTTACGACTTGCAACTTTATACAGTCAAGAGAAAGCCCGTGGCCATACTTACTATAGCCTGATAGTAATTATTCAGTTTCTATTGTTTAAATCCAATGTTTATGGTCTGATTTGTATTTAGCGTAACGCGATTATAATACTTGTAATGTCATTCAGGATTTTGAACATTTCCATTAACTATTCACTATGCCATCAAGAGAGAGAGAGAAAGAGAGAGATTGTATGTAAACAGTCTTTATATAACTGTTTTTGTTAAAATAAGATTTTTATCCAAAGTAAATACAAGCTTAAATGTGCTCAAAATCTCCAGCAGACCACGGCTCATCCGATATAATTTTTTTTTCTTCTTCTTTAGTCTGTACGACCATGTTGGATATAAAGACTTTATGAATGGCGGAACGATACATAGATGTGGGTGGGGTATCTGTGCTAGCGTAGTAATACTACTGTAGCAGTAGTGCCGCAAAATTAGTAATAGCAGCTATACCATGAATTAAACGTTTAGGTCAACTGCTGGGATCCTTGAGGATCATTTAGCACTTTTTACAACTACTCGAGAAATGAGTTTTTATAGCCAGAAGTTAGATTTTCTAATACAACAATGTCCATGATAGCCTTCATTGTTATCCTGAATTATAATGAGGCCAAAGTGGGTGGAGCCTCATTAAGTCCATCATTCTGACGATAATTATTGGTGAAGGTTTAAAGCCAAATAACGGTACCGTCTATTTTTTTTTTATTTTAGGTAGATAGGCGATAAATAAAAATTGCTTGACATTGGATACAGCAGTTATCAAATCAAGCTTGTCTTTGAAAATTACCATCTATTCCCTACATCTTGTCAATCTGATTGCGACCTATAAAGTAGATTATAATTTCCTAGGACACTTATTTATGAGTTAGACTAATAATCGAAGTGGTTTTGTATTTATTAACATATTTTGTTGGTTTGTTCATTATGACAATTATCAGTGGAGAGGATTCAAAGTTCATAAAGGTGTACTGCTTTGCTTGTACTTAAATTTTTGTCATTGTTGCCAGAGGTACAGCCTTCGTTACGTATAGCCAATCATCCATCGAGAAAGAGGGAAGAAATGCTGTCATAAGTTACGTAACGAGTGCGTTCGAAACCTTTTTCTCTGAGTAGTTTGGCCCGTCTTCAAAAACAGTCCTTTTACTTTTATTATAAGTACAAATTTATTCAACCTACGTAATGCAGAATACAGTCAAAATTTATGTGTAGATATAATGTGTATTCTGAATAAGCGTTTATATCTATGAAATGCATAGCTGAAAGTTATTGCCAAAAAACCGTGTTACAGAGGCCCTGAATCTCATAGTAGTATAATAATAATATATATATATATATATATATATATATATATATATATATATTATATATATATATATATATAGTATATCTCAAGGTAGAAGCTACGAAGGAAAGTGAAACAATGGAGTGTGCTTCGAGATCTTTCGACTCGAGGTCCTCCATGCATATTATAATATAGATATATATATATATATATATATATATATATATAATATATATATATATATATATATATATATATACCTACCTATACATAGTATGTGAAATGTTAACAGAAAAGTGCCACATAAGATTCCCAAAGTTCTTTTCCTCTTCCTGTTCTGTATTTACAATGACCAAGAATACAGAATTCTGCAACATAGTCAGCTTGTTCGCGTATTGGCATTTAACTGTACAAGTGACTGCGGGGAAAGTTCTGGAGAATTTTAATGAAGGAATAAATTCACGGAAGTGAAACAACCGCAAAAAAAATTTCAGTTCACCATTCTTTTACCATTCGGAAAATAGGAAAGAATTATATATTTTATATGCTGTATATTACAAATATACATGCATATATAAACCCACAAATATCGTTTAAAACTCAATGCATTTTACCGGAGGAATATCTTACTCCCAAGGGGAATTATAAGTGCCAGGACGAAGCACTTTATCAGTTATAATTCCCCTTGGGTGTTAGCTATTCATAAGGTTTATTGAGGTGGATATTAAACGATGCTTACAGCTTAATATCTGTGAATATAAGAAGGAGAATGTCACGCGTGGATGGGAATATATATGATGTATAATATATATATATATATATATATATATATATATATATATATATAATATATATATATATAATGTGTGTGTGTGGTGTGTGTATATACTAGATATTTATTTATATATATAGATATTATATATATATATATATATATATATATATATGTGTGTGTGTGTGTGTGTGTGTGTGTGTGTTATATATATATATATATATATATATATATATATATATAGATATATATATATATATATATATATATATATAATGTATGCCAGTATGAGAAACATCAGGACATCAATACTTATTGGAAAGTAATGCTTCTTTCATTTCAACAACAGAAAAATCTGAGACCCTTTTTGAATGACAAATAAAACTATTACCCTACAGTATCCCATTGATGTCCTTCCAATGCCTCCCCAAAAAGAGAGGGTGAGAAAAAATTCCCTTATAAAAAAGGACCTTTTGATGGAAACTTGATAACAAAGATTGCCCATATCATTGATTTAACGGCCCCCGTAACCTATGTATGTCATTTTAGCATGATAATTTGTATTTTTCGTCACTTATTTACTTGTTCGGTCATGGCAAATAAGCAACCCAATATAGTTGAGAACGTGTGATGCCTCGGAATGACTTAAATCCATGGGTTTTCGAAACCAGTCAGGTTTTTAGAATTCGGGCGGCGTTGCTTAGAACACTTATAAATGGCTCTAGAGTATTGCGTCAAAGCAGGAAGCATCATTGCAATTTCATCTCTACTGACTGGAGAATACTTGAATTTATATACCGGCATGATACACAGTACTCTCAGATATTTTCATCTCATGCAACAATTCTAACAGACTAAAGTGGTTTCGTTTTTGGATGTTCTTCGCAATCATTCGTGCATCTATATCTGATTATTAAGTAAACCAAAATGAAAGAATTTAATGGCATATCACCATATTCCAGTTGGCCTAAATTCACCGGGGAAAGTATAAGAGGGAAAAATAGGACGCTGCTTTCTTTATGTTGCATACAACCGTGAATAATAAACTTTTGATGGAAGTTATACAATTCTTAAAAGTTTTATTCACTTATTTTTTCACTTCAAAATATGAGTGTGTTGAACAAAATAGTATACATGAATGTCTCTCCTGTCAGAAGCGACAAACGGAAGGACAGTAAAGAGTGCTATTCTGAACACGTCTGTGTTCATGATGTAACAACTAGCCGTTAACTGTTAAAGGGTAACTTGCATAACATTCTACTACTAGAAAACTATAAAAAAAAATTACAGTTAACATTACATTTGGTGTAGTACTTGTAAAATAATTCAAGTAAACAAAAAATAAAAAATTAAATGTAAACAGCTGCATGTTCTATGGAACATAAATCCAGAAATTCTAAGGCAATCATATAGAGAATATCATTATCATATTTTGTTATGCATAATTATACCGTGCTTATGAGCAACTATAAAAAAAATAGAAAATATAACGGGCCTGCTTGCTTTTATTCCAATTTATTTCCTGCTGCTATTGGCAATCAAAATTAAAATATTACAAAAGCGAATACTCTCTCATCTATAAAGAAATGATACAAGATCATTTATTGAGTTTACCTTTCCATATGAAAAAATACATATAAGATTGCAAAAGATGCTGGTGTGAATTGTCAGGTGTTAACAACCGAATGTAGATTTCTAAGCGTATTTTAGGAAGCGTGCATTTATACGATACTTGGCTTGGCCAACCAACAAAGCAGAAACTACGTGGACCGAAACTGAAAGACTCTGGGATATTCATCAGACTGTTTACATATATCATCTTCAACTTATAAACACATAACACTATTTGGGATCATTTGATCCCTAGAACTCTCTTTCATTCTAAATTCCAATCTAATATTCAAACTGCATTTTATATATAGAGAACATGAGTGCAGTCGATAGTTCTTTTAATTTTGTAATTTTTCTGGCATGGAATTGTTGTAGAGCTCCTGCTGCTTTGAGTATCACAAGTTTTTCTGATCCACAAACCGATGGGGGCAAGCAACCTAATTCCTTAAATAGACCACACCCATTAGATTTTAGATCCTTAGAGGCAAATGATGAAATTAAAAGCTTGAAGCTTAATCCGGAAGAAGGTTATGGATCCCAAGAAAGCGGAGGTAATGTGGATTAAGAACGAAAACAAAAGCCTAACAATGAATGGAAAGGAATTCATTGCAGAGTACAATCGAATACCTTGAAGTAAAATAGCAAAGAGTACAGCAGGGGTTACCAACAGGCCCTTTTGAGATCTATGGACTACCCTGGAGGAGAGTGGGAGGGTTTTTCTGTGTTCCTGCTGTCGTGAGGGACATTTGGTCTCACATCAGTGCAAGAAACAAACATTTGAGAGCATCGCCATAGGCAATAAAAAATTGCACATTCTGCCTACTGTCTGTTGACCTGAAAATCTTGTCCTTACAGTTTCAATAACTACCTAAAGAAGTTCGGTTCTAGGACATTTGCGTCCCGGACATTTGCGTCCCTAATAAAATGCATTTTTTTACAAATAAAAAAAAATTTTTGTTTACTTTTACTTTTTCAGGACGCATTTTTATTTTCAAGAACATACTTTTCAACAGTTGCTTGTTGTAGCTAATTGCACATCAACGCATTTAACAGCTCTACATTTATTTTTTTCAATAGTGTACTTCCAAACTATTGCTTGTTATAGTTAACTGAACACCAATACATTCCACAGCTCTAGCCAAGCAAATAGGTAGTTACCGTAACTGCACACAAACACATTTAGTAGCTCTAGACAAGCAAATAGGTAGTAACCATAAAATTTAACAAAAGGTATATTCTTTTTGAAGGCAAACAGAACATTAAGCCAGAAAATTTAGTTAACTCGAGCAGTGCGAACTGCAAACATCTACTACATCCTAGATTTTATCATTCACAGATTTAATCAAGGCCCATGGCTAAGTTTAGAAAATCTAATACTGGTGGAAAAATATTCGTTGACGAGGAAAATTACGGCTTCTACTTCCATGAGAAAAATGATGATGAAACAAAAACATACTGGAGATGTGTACAGCGATCTTGCAAAGCAAGAATACATACAGTGAATGACTGCATCACAACACGATGTAATGAGCACAACCATGGATCTTCCGCTGCTAAAGTTGGAGCAGAAGAAGTTATGTCCGAGTTAAAACTACTTCAGTTTCAGCATGCGAACAGGCAAGAAGTGTTATTGGAGCAACGATCGCTAAGGAAGATCGGTTTACAATTCTCAACATGCCACCTTTATCATCAATGGGAAGAAATGTACGTCGATGGAGACAAAATCTCAAATTGGACCACCAATTCCACAGCAAAGGAATAATTTTGAGATACCGGAATTTTACTGTTTTCTTGCAACTGGAGAGAAGGTCCTTGCATTTGAATCTGATATCGATGACGAGAATAGAATACTAATATTTCCGACGGAAGATGGCTTAAAAGATTTGGCGAGTTTTCCTAACTGGGCAGCAGATGGTACTTTTAAAGTAAGTTCATCAATATATTATCAGCTATATTGTATCCATATTCAAAAAGGTACATTTAGTATTCCCAGAATTTTTGCCCTGCTTTCGGGTAAGACAAAGAAACATATGTTCGTCTATTCACATATTTCTTGCAACTCAAACCGCAGGTTAATCCAAAGTCTTTGTTGACAGACTTTGAAATAAGAACTCAAAAAGTTTTTCTTTTAGTAAACGTTTCCTGAAGTAACAATAAGTTCATGGTCTCTCTTTCATTTATCTCAGTCTATTTTTAAGAAAATATGACTTTGGACTAAGACAACGGTATAGAGAAGATGAGGTATTAAATTTGAAGATTAGATGTTTTTCCGCATTAGCGTTTCTTCCTTTAATTGACGTTGTCGAAGGCTTTGTTGCCCGATGACTGTGATTTGCCGCCAGAATATACCGCTTATTTTGAAATGACATACATTGGCCAAGCAAGAGGCCGGAAGGGGGATAAGGATGGAACTAACTTTTTCTATCGAGTCTTGGAATGTCCGAGAGAGAGTTATAGATCAGTTGCCTAGTTGTAATAACAGCTTAGAGGGACTGCACAATACCTCACAATATTCTTTATCGTATCAACATCCCTCTTTTGGAAACTGATCGATACATTGGTAAAGGTGGAAGCTATTGCCATAAAGAAAAAAAGTGACTTTCAAAGAGGAGTTCTAGGGAGTCAAAAAAATAAAACAGCAACCAAGAGAATCCTGTCGTTAATAGATAAGTATACTCCGGAAAACAAGATAGATTTCTTGAAGGGAATCCCCGACAACATTCATAGCTTTTGAGATATTTTTGAACTACAATGATTTTTATTAAAATCTTGAAATATTTTCAATACTTTTAATCTGTATTCGTTTCATTTCAACATTATACCTTTTGATGTATTTTTGAACCTACAATGTATTTTAAATCTTGAAAAAGTGAACTTGGTTTTAATTTAAAATATTTTCTTTAATTCCTTTTCTAAAGATGTATTGTTACCTACTCTTTTCTTTTAGAATTATTAAATGCTTTTACATACAATAAGGTTTGATAATCAACTATTAAAAAGAAGGACTTCCACAAATGTCCAGGGACGCAAATGTCCTGCCACCGAACCGTTTCTTTATTTATTTTTTTATTAATACACAAATAATACAATATCATCTGATAAATATTTCTAAACGTGACATAAACGTTCTTATGATATTCAAGAGAGAGAGAGAGAGAGAGAGAGAGAGAGAGAGAGAGAGAGAGAGAGAGAGAGAGAGAGAGGGAGAGAGAGAGAGAGAGAGAGAGAGAGTTAATACGCTCTTACTTAGTCGAAGCCTATCAACCGAATTAAAAAAAAAAAAGTACTCCAAAGAAAATTTCCAGGCGTGGAAGTTCCAACACGGAAAATTTAATTTGCAACTGTGATGCCCCAGCTTCTTACTGGGGGCTGATATGCAAGGGAGAAACAAACCTTACTATATCTTGTATAGACATGTGTACGTTATGAATATGTGAATACCCTACTTAAGTGAGTCACTTAACATACACACAGGTGTATATATATTATATATACATATATATATATATATATATATATATATATATATATATATATATATATATATATATATATATATATATATATATACTATTTGTACACGTGTGAGTGGGTGTGTGGGTCTATGTGAAAGATATTAGGTAATTCGATTTGCTTAAATTGAAACATTCTTCCCGATAAGGTGGGAAAGTTAATTTTCCTTGTTAAATAACATATGTGCGACATCCGAGAGTCCTTTTTCAATGAGGACAAAGTCCAGATGGAATAACTAATGTGAAAGTTGTTTATAATTCATACGTTCCATTTACACAGACGCAAATGAAATTCTGAGACCCAGACATGAAGACGAACCGACAAAAAATCGTCCAGATTACGCCCTCGTATAAAACATTAATTCAATTCCTTCTTGCCGTCATTACCTAGAATCTCATTTCTTTCCAAATTAAGATCCCTTTGAAGTATTCTCAGTCTGGGGTCCTTCTCCTCTCAGATGCATTCAGAGCAGAAATGAAGTTGGCTCTCTTTTTTGTTTGGACATTCGTAAACCTGTCTGGAACATGAACTGCTGTCTTGTCAGTTGGAATTTGTCAGTATGTTTCTTATACTACTTTCCAAGTTACGATTATAAAACATGTTTTCAGTATGAATTATATTTTCATACTCTAAAACAAGAGACAGACGTCGACATACTTATGTACATCCACAGAAACATCCAGCCATTCATCCAAACATACAAACACGCACACTCTCTTAAAATAGGGCGTTTTAGTTTTTTTTTTTTTAAAGCGATTTTGCCTTTATAGATTCAATAATAGCTAGTACTGCACCTGATGCTTTCAAAATAAAAGGTAATACTAGCTTTCAAGACGGAAAAGCATAAACACCCACATACACATACCCACTGACGTACACGTACACACATCTGCACACACTGACCAATTCAAAAAGGAAGACACACCGATATATCTTATACATGGGTATATTGAAAAATAGTTTAGTAATTCATAACTCTTCTGTTTCGTAGCTTTTCAATGATATTACGCTCAGAGGTTTTGCCATAACAAAATCAGGATTTTACTTCAACTTTCCTCTTATTCATTACCAAACGACTGTTGTAAACACTGAACTCAATGCTCCTATTACTGCCAAATACCACCACTCGTGTGAGTCATGGACTTCAGTCAAATTCCTTATAATCTTAAAAGTGGAAAAATGGTGTGGTTCTATCATTCAAAATTGTTAGAAGGCATGATCAGAGTGATAAATCCACAGTTAATCTCCAGTCACATAAAACGGTTGAAAACTTTCTAAATTCAATTCATCATCATGAGATCTCCTTCTGAGTACTGTAGACATTTGGAGTTAACAACCTCCTCCCAGAGTCTCTCCTATCACCAATTAATAATATAAGAATTATTTCTTCAAGTTGACAGGTTTTCTGTTCATGGATCGTCCAACAGGTAAGTTTTGCAACAACGGTAGATCTACATATGCTCAAACTTTGTACATAAAATTTCTGTCATGTTAACTTTAAAAAGAATAGTTTTGTAACTGGAAGGGTATTATTAAGCTCCAGGCACAGAAGTTTTACAGTTAAGATTAAGCTTGCAAATTCTACTTATTCTTCATACTCGTCATACGATGGTACGGGTTTGTACAGCAACTGTAATTATTCTGGTCAACTAGAAGCAGCGGAAGACACAGCCCTCTAATTATGCGAGATGTAATTCTCAAAGAAACTTTTCTGCTTTAATGTGTATTACTATAATACACAATTCCTATTCCTGACAAGGAAATTCATAAAAAAATAATACCCTGTCGCTTTGGAATGGTGGGACAAGTAAACCTAATGCAAAAGTCTTTCATGTGGCCATAGCAGGATATAAACATCTTTTTATACGGAGAATCTAAAACACACACACACACACACACACACACACACACACACACATATATATATATATAATATATATATATATATATATATATATATATATATAGTATATACGTATATAATGAAATTCTATACAAAAAACAATCTATTATCTTCTTTTGACATTGGATGCGAAAAAATTGCTATCAAAACCGCAGCTTTTAACTATGATATAGTAACTGATTTGAGAATGTATAAATTTCAATTGTTCGAACAAGGGGTACATGGTAACTATTAACCTTATGGTACAGTCATATTTACATTGTTCACAAGAGGTCACGTGTCTTAACACTAATTTAATCCAGTACGTTCGTCGTTGGTATATGCCTTAGCTCCAAAGATATTTTGCAATATATCATTAAGATCAGGGAAACTCCATTTTCAAACGTGGTTGGTCGAGATAAAAAAAAATGCCAACAAGGAACTTTCTTAGAAGTCAAGTGTCTCAGGGTGTGAAAAGAAGGGAAGGGTCTGGTGTGGACCTCCGGACTATGAGACTATGCCAGACGAAAAAACATGACAAATGTGTACCCTCCGCCTTTAACACCATTGTGGAAGCTCTGTTGATTTAGATAATGGTAATCTATTTTTTCTGTTTTTTTCCTAAAATGTAAGTGATGCACAAAATTATTTCTTTAAATATATTAATTAGATTAAACATAAATTATGTAAACAAAATATATGGTTTGATGTAACAATTCGGACACTATGAAATACGTATATACATTGGTCCAAAAATTAGGTAGAAGTGAGGAAAGGGATATGGTAAGATTCATTGTTCCAGTGTGGCAAATATCAACAGGATATTGAAGAAAAATGTGAGGAAAAATATCACGCATATTAGAAGAATGTTTAAAATAATAATAATAATAATAATATAATAATAATAATAATAATAATAATAATAATAAGTGGCGCCGTGGCAGAGTGGGTTAGGTCGTCAATGGACTGGTTAAGCAACATTGGGGCTAGTCAGTCGTTGGATGGGTGACCGCTCTCCTCGGCGTTGATTCCTTGGGAAAGGATCTTTACCATAATTTCCTCAGTCTACTCAGCTGTAAATGAGTACCTATCCCTGATGGGGTAGGGTCCAGCTATGGGTTAAATAGCAAAACTCAGCAATGATGTTAAGAAATGAAGGAATAAACGACAACGACGTAAATGGAAGGTCAGGTACTTGGAGGTCGTCATCCAGCAACTGACCACCACAACGACAGTAACCAACAGCCTGAGATTGGAGCTACAGAAGCAAATTAATAATAATAATTTTCATTACATGCAAAAATTATACTTTTAGCAAATCGTCTTCTCTTATTACTAAAGAATGTAAATTATGTAATTTGTATGTACGTACTTATGTATGTATGCATAATACACGCATATATATTTATATATATATATATATATATATATATATATATATATATATATATATATATATATATATATATATAAAATCCATATCTATCCAGGACCTTTTCAATCTCACAAAAACTTACATGACACTAATTTGCATTAACTCTTGATTTTTCAACAAAATTCTAAACTGCACACCCTCATGTACAAAAACAGGCCCAAAAGTTGTCGTGTACCAAAGCTAGTTTATAATCGTCCCATACGTTTCACAATAAGAAAACTTTGCATATTTGTGCTTGTCATTGCTGAGAAAAAAATCCAACATTCTTGCCATAGAAAGAAAAAAGAAAGAAAGAAAGAAAGAAAGAAAGAAAAGAAAGAAAGAAAACAACACTACGGTGAGAACAAGGACGAAGAATGAATGAAATTAACTGTTAAATGAAGTGAAGCGTCATTTAAAAGCCTCTATAGTTGTTCATAAAGGTTTCATTGGGGTCACCGTATTCTTCTGTTTTAAGTTTTTTCTTATGTTCTTTATTTACTCCTATTACATTTGATTTATGTTTGTTATTTGTTATAAATAGTTTTTATTTTTAAATTAGGCCGGACAACTTGTGAATAACTTGATGTAATTACATAGTCACTAGAGAGTACAGAGTAACTGCATGTAATAGATATTACGAAATATTCTAGAACCAACTATGAGATTCAGGGTCTCTGAACACGGTTTTTTGGACTTTTGCTCCTTGTCAAAGTATCGGATGTAGCTGAAAGTTGACATATGTATATTTTACAACCACACACAAATTTTGTCAGCATTATCAATAACCTAAACCCGATAGTTTTAATTTTTATTGAGTAAAAATGATCTAGCCGACGCCATGGCCAATGATTACGAGCCAAGAGTCGAAAAACATTCACTACGTAAGCAAGGTAAACAAACACCTTTTGACTAAATGTTGCCCCGCCCATCCACCAGACAGAAATTCCATCGGCTCTGAAACCCAAAGACTTTATGAATGGGGCGGAACGATACATATATGTGGGTGGGGGGTAGCAGCGCTAGCGTAGTAATACTACTGTGCAGTAGTGCCGCAACAGTATAGCATTAATATACATGAATTAAACGTTTAGACCAACTGCTGGGATCCTTGAGGATCATTTAGCACTTCTTACAACTAACTCGAGAAATTAGTTTTTTATAGCCAGAAGTTAAATTTTCTAATCCAACAATGCCCACGGTTAACCTTCAGTGTTATCCTGAATTATAACGAGGCGAAAGTGGGTGGAGCCTCATGAAGTCACCATTCTGACGATAATTATTGGTGAAGTTTAAAGCCAATATACGGTACCGCTATTTTTTTTCAGTAAATAGGTAGATAGCCAATAAATAAAAATTGCTTGACATTGGATATAGCAGTTATCAAATCAAGCTTGTCTACTATGTTTTTGGAAATTACCAACTATTCCCTACATCTTGTCAATCTGATTGTGACCTATAAAGTAGACTGTAATTTCTTTGGAAACTTATTTTGGGAGTTAGACTAATTATCGAAGTGTTTTTTGTATTTATTAACATATTTTGTTGGTTTGTTCATTATGACAATTATCAGTGGAGAGGTTCCAGAGTTCATAAAGGTGTACTGCTTTGCTTTTATTTAAATTTGCATGTCATTGTTGCCAGAGGTTTAGCCTTCGTTACGTATAGCCAATCATCCATCAAGAAAGAGGGAAGAAATGCCGTCATAAGGTACGTAACGAGTGCATTCGAAACCTTTTCTCTGAGTAAGTTGGCCTGTCTTCAAAAAAGGTCACTTTTACATTATAAGTACAAAATTTATTCAACCTACGTAGTGCAGAATACACTCAAAATTTATGTGTTGATATAATATGTATTCTGAATAAGCGTTATATTTATGAAATGCATAGATAAAAAGTTATTGCGAAAAAACCGTGTTACAGAGGCCCTGAATCTCATAGTAGTGATATGGGTATGCACATTTACGAGGAGCAAACTTCTGAAGAGAACTACGATCACAATTGATAACTATTGTTTAGGAAACCTTTCCAGAAAGCGACGAAGAACAAAGATGGACACACTTAACAGAGCTTGATTTAACACCATATTTCCCCAACATCACAGAATAATCATGACCGAAGATAGTGACGTGACCATGGAAATGATGTCAGTGACGTGTAAATAGAATTGAAGATAGTGATGTGAAAATCAGAATTGAAGATAGTGACAAGAAAATGGAATTGAAGATAGTGGCGTGACCATGGAAATGAAGACAGTGACGTGTAAAGGGAACTGAAGATAGTGATGTGAAAATCAGAATTGAAGATAGTGACATAAAAATGAAATTGAAGATAGTAACGTGACCATGGAAATGAAGACAGTGACGTGTAAATGGATCTGAAGATAGTGACGTGAAAATCAGAATTGAAGATAGTGACGTGAAAATGGAATTTAAGATAGTGACGTGTTAAGCATAACTAAAGAGAGTAACGGGAAAATCGAATAGGTAATATTGATGTAAACTAACAGAGAATTGAAGATAATGACGTGAAAATGGAACAGGAGATTGTGACCTGAAAAATATAATGGAAGAAAATGACATGAAAATGGAATGAAAGCTAATGCAGTGAAAACTGAATTCAAGATAAGACGTCAAAATGGACGGCACTTGTTGTAAGCTTTTTAAAGCTGCTCATTTCTATTGATCAGTTATACCTGCACAGTCGACCTGTGCAGGACAAAACTGAACGTTGGTGAGTTCAGTTTTGCCCGCACAGGTCTGCAAGTATAACTGATTGTTAGTGGCAGCTTTAAGAGAGAATCTTTTCTTCCTAGAGGACCTTGCATCTTCATTATACGACATGAATGCTGAATTTGAGCTTACATGGTGCAATGCTAATTCCGATACGATCACTTCAACGCATTGTAGATGACTGTATATAAAAGGCCTGTACATTATCATCTCGTTTTGAGTTTATCTGATTTATGAAACAGAATCTCCTCTTAAGCAATGACAATGATGATAAAATGAAAAAAAAAAATTATTTACTTTATCACCCTAATTTTGTCAGAACCGTTACCAAGCTTCAATTTAATATGGAAGCTAATTAAACACTACTAGCTGCCTTACTACTTATTACACTACTCTCGATCTTGCCAACGCATTTGGTCAAACGTCCCTTAAAGCACCTTTGGCAGTTTCAGAGATCAGAGTATCTCTTTCAGCTTGGATTATCTCCTTTCCATTTGTGCCCAGTAATGCTTCCCTTTTCCACCACCATTTCCATTTGTCGCCTGACACGTTCCTAGTATAGGCAGGAATGGGGAAAGGGAGGCCAGGCCAGTGTTTTGTTAGTGGAGGAGGAGGAGGAGGAGGAGGAGGAGGAGAGAAAAGAAAGGAAAGATGAGGAGTGTATGGGTAATCGCCATAGCTTCGACCCTAAGGCTTTCCAATCAGTCACTGTCTGGCGTGATGTTATTGGCTTTCTGGTAAGAATTTCCACACCATGGTGCGCTGTCAGTGCTTATTGCATTCCTGCTTAGGGGAAGGCTCTCAAAACACACTATAATAAGAGTGTAGAAGACGAAATATATTGCAAGGAAAATAGGTCTCCATTTCAACTTTTGCCTTTTTATATTTTACGCATGCTACAGTAAGAAATCTGCGAAGTTTTTGCATTATGATAAATCCTTTAAAAAACCTTTTAATTTTATTTCAAGATGTGTTTCTAAGTTAAAGGCCTTTACATTCAAATTTAATGAGAAGCGTGCAAATAGCTGTATAATTGAATGGTGAAACACAAATGGAACTTGTAAAGACGTCAACGGATCTATCCACTTATGTGGAGGGAAAAGAGTGCAAGGAAAATACCGGTAAAATCTTAAATGATTTTTGAGCCACCTCCTCTTCAGTGTGCATAGTGTAACAATGGTTTAAGAGGGAGAGATGTATAAAAATTATAACAAAATATTTTAGTATAGGGTTAAAATGAGGGCATAATTCAAACGATTTTGGAGAAAGCAAAGTGCTACCGAAAACACACCTAGATATATTGTGTGCTGTTAACTATTGATTTCCCTATATTATGGAAATACATACCGACTCTCTCCTTCCAGTACTCTAAAATTGCTTAAATTTGTTCGTATGGCGGTCATTACATCGACCCATAGTGTCCCTGCATAAAAACTAGATGCTGAAAACACAACCAGGGTAAAATACACACACACACACACACACACACACGTAAAAAACTATTAGCAAAATTGTCAATTGGGACAAAAATCCGTCCCTACCCCTCCCGAAAGTTCAACCTCTTTGCTGGAAGAGGAACCAAAGAAACGACAACCCTTAATCCTCGAGCCAGCTCATCCTTTTGTAGTCCCAGTCATTCAAAGAGGGCCATGTGTATGCCGAAGAGGCAGGCATTAATTTAACTAAAGCGACTGAAATTGACTCGAAATGGAGGTAGGTGTTCCAATGAAGGCAACGAGGGACCGCCAGAACCTATCGCCAGCCATCCAGCAAGAGATGCGATCAGCGAAGGGCGAAATGAATGCTCTGGCCCACCGACCAGTTCAGCTGATCGTTTGAAGTCCCACTCGAGGGGATATGGAGAGTAGCTCTGATGTTATTACTGCAGGTGGAGAATGATTCTCCGAGGACAGAGGAGAAGGGCCTTCTCATTACCTTAAAGGCCTCCGTTAATGACGGTATCATGGAGGAAATTAAGCAAGGCAATTAGTACTCTCTCTCTCTCTCTCTCTTCTCTCTCTCTCTCTCTCTCTCTCTCTCTCTGCCTGAAAGATTCTCCAGAAGAAACGCTTACGACAGCCATCTTTCCCTGTTCTGAAGTGCACACGTAGCCGTTTATGACTCGCAACGTCATTCCTCCTTTCATTATTGCCTAACCTTGCATTATGAGGGGGAGAGGGGCTCGCCAAACGATTCCTAAAACAGCAATAAGGAGAAAGAACGTGAATTTCTCCGTGTGATTTCCAGCCTTCGAGGTCGTAACTTGGGAGGCTGTAATTCTCGAAAGACACGCGGGACTTCCATTACGCCTGCAATTGCATTGAGATCTTGCCGTAATTCAGTAACTAGATGAACTGCATGAAGTGAAAAGTAAATTATCCTTAAGTATTCCGAAAGGCTAACAAATGTAATCGCTATATTAGTAATACCAACACTGAAAAAATACATGAACTGATTAAATCAGAATCCCTACAAATATTCCTAACAGGAATTGCCGGTTATGTATAACATAATAATATATTCATTTCTATATCGATATTCATCCCGGTAGTAACCATTGCTATGATATAATCAGCGCCTGCACTACTGTTCTAGAAATACATAAGAATCCCGATCATATTGTATTGAATGGTTACAATCCCGATATTTGCAATCAAAAGTTATATAGCAGGAGAGACGGCAATCACCGTTGCTGATATATCTTTAACATTCCCATCAATGGCATGATATAAAATTGATTAACATCAAGGGTCAACATTGTGGAAAAGTTACGATATAGTTTCGGTAATTACACAAGCAGTGAGGAAAAGAACATCCATCGAAAGAGGAAATTAGATACATTTAAAAAATTACAATAACACAAACAGGTAAAACTTAATAGGAATATTAATATCGTTTTAAATATCTTTAATAAAGGTGAAATGATTCAGCAGTCATTGTGGCTGCCTAACATTTAGATTTTTTTTTATTCTTCATTCACATATTTTTTAAATTCCTGCCCTTGCAATGAAAGGAAACGAAATTCAGGATTTGTCCATTCTCGGGGGTCTGTCCTAAAAGGCACAAGAGTATGAAGGTAAATTTCCTTTCATTTAGTC
This sequence comes from Macrobrachium nipponense, assembly GCF_015104395.2. Lineage (NCBI taxonomy): Eukaryota > Metazoa > Arthropoda > Malacostraca > Decapoda > Palaemonidae > Macrobrachium > Macrobrachium nipponense. The sequence continues at coordinate 35,491,495 of NC_061108.1, forward strand.
TTTCTTTTACGAAGCTGACACATTAAATCTTTTAGATGTGGATTAGTAAAAACGAAACGGTAAGTAATGCATATGAGAACATGAGAATATGGGAAAAGAAATTTGTGTAAACACAGAGGGTAACTTCTTTGTTTTTAAATGTTCAAAATACTTGAACAAACATCGAACAATTTAGCTAAGAATAAAAAAATTCCTTTTCTCAAAACGAACAATATTATGTAAATCCTAAACGCAAAGATAGATTTGATACACACGTGTATAAATACATACATACAAATATACACTTTATTATATATATATATAATAATATATATATATAATATATATATAATATAATTATATTAGATATTATATATATATATATATATATATATATATATATATATATATAATATATATATATATATATATATATATATATACATATATATAGATATATATATATATATATATATATATCTATATATATATATATTATTATAATATTATATATATATATATATAAGTGGTATATGTATGTATGTATTTATACACGTGTGGGTATCAAATCTATCTTTGCGTTTAGGATTTACATAATATTGTTATAAATTACCCAAGTCAGACAGTACATACAGAACCATCAATTTCTGGAATCTTTATGTTTAAAATAGTATAAATAATATATATATATATATATATATATATATATATATATATATATATATATATACATATATATATATATATATAGATATATATATATATATATATATATATATACATATATATATATATATATATATATATATATATATATATATATATATATATATATATATATATATCTATATATATATATATATATTCATACTATTTTAAACATAAGATTCCAGAAATTGATGGTTCTGTATCTTACTGTCTGACTTAGGTAATTTCTTCTTGAGACGCTGGTTGTACTATGTGTCTTATTTTCGACTAATACTACTCCTACGCCTGCCTCTTTCTTTTGTTTATGGATTGATATCCTCAAGAGGCACAAGTATTTACTTCCTAGCCGTCCATTTTTGTACAATACTACTTTTCCTACATGCATGTTCTTTCCGACAGCGGTCGTCTCTTGTCTGTTAAATGCGCTCTCTTCTCTCCCTCTTGTTATTGAACGCACTGCCCAAATGTCACCTAATAGCTTAGCTGTCCTTTCTTGCTCATTTTTCTATGGGGAGAGTTGCCTGTTGTCGTTGCTCCCCGGCTGCAAACTCATTGATTTACCAAGGATTCGTTGTGTTTCCTGACATAGCGTTCAGTAATGAATTTTTCTTCACCTCAGCAATAATTTCAATACCACCGTTCGTATTCTAGGTCTCCCCACACCCGAGTATCTCCATAGGATCTCGTTTCTCAACATCCTTATAAATTCCTATTTCCCAGGCGCAATTTTGAGGAGAATTGGTTTCCTCAAGAGTTAGGCTTATCTTGCGGAAGAAGAAGAGGAAGTTGGAAGTCTTCCAAATGATCCTCTTACTTCCTTATCTTGAATAAAGTTTGCGATAGGTTTGATTGGGGGTTTCGCAAATGTGACTTCATTTGCTGAAACTTTCTATGGACAGCGAGCTTTCATAAACACATTCAGCCACTACTTTCTGTGAATTGCTTAAACTTTCACTTTTCAAATCTTGAATATTTAAGTTGCGAATCAATCACTTAATCTTCACTTATACCTGAATCTGCTAAAACTGAAGCTCAATTTATTCTTTTTACTAAGAATTTTACTGAATCGTAACTGGCGGTAGTTTCAGTGTGATTAGAACGAGCAAATTAAAACATTCAAGTGGCCCTTGTTTCGGCTTCTTCAGAGGAGAAACTGAATTATAATACTGAGGCCTCTGGACCAAGCAACCTTTGGCCAGCCCTATGAGACTGAGTGAATGAGGTCAGTGGTCTGGTTAAAGTTCTTCATAATGATAGCAGATAAACTTATGGGTAGTCTCCACTTTGGAGGGGTGCCGATCGTAAAAATATTTGCCAAAAATACACTAATCAAGACAGGCTAATGAATTTATCAGGCATTATTAGCACTATAATAACGCATATTCTCTGTGAGTTTTATCATCCTACAGGGAAAATAAATGATTTTAAGAAAAAAAATGTGAAATTCAGGGCCCCTTGTACTGAAGGTCATTTGGTGATCGGTGAGAAACTACAGTCTTGAATAGAAATTCGGTCTGACAGAATGTTGGTATATCCCCTTGGAACATGCACATAAATCATTATCAAAATATAACAGTAAATAAGCACGTAACAACAACAAAAAAAGAGAGCAACAACTGAAGCGAAAGCGCAGCCGATAAATATGGAAATCGCAAATATAAAAAAAAATATTATAGTATCCCTCTAAATTGGTCGATGTCTTTTCTACGTTTTCTACGAGTAGTTTCATCTCAGAAAACCATTTTAGGGGTATCTAAACTAATTTTTCAAGTTTCTTGTCCTCAGAAAAAATAGCTTTTTTTCGCTTTTTCTCTGGTTTGGATTTTTTGGGAAGGGGGGGGGGGGGTTATTTCTTTGATTGTCCTACATAATATAATTTTTAGATGTTTTAGGCTATCAAGTGACATAATAACTACAATCTCTCTGAAGGTTTGTCCCTAAATCGAGGTTTGAATTTTTTCTGAATATTTCTTCCTAGCTATAGCCTTATTTTTTGGCGGGGCTTTCGCTGAACTTACCTGAAGTTGTTGCTCTTTTTTTTTGTTATTACGTGCTTACTTACTGTTCTATTTTGATAATACTTTATGTGCATGTTCTAGGGGGATATACAAACATTCTGTCAGACCGAATTTCTATCAAAAGACTGTAGTTTCTCACCGATCACCAAATAACCTTCAGTACAAGGGGCCCTGAATTTCACATGTTTTTTCATAAAATCATTTATTTTCCCTGTAGGATGATAAAACTCACAGAGAATATGAGTTATTATAGTGCAAATAATGCCTGATAAATTCATTATCCTGTCTTGATTAGTGTATTTTTGGCAAATATTTTTACGATCTCTTACGATCGGCACCCCTCCAAAGTGGAGCCTACCCTTATGCATCCAATGACCTAGGTAAGTAAGAAAAAGGAGGCAAAACGATACAAGATGAGACTGGAGCTCACAAGAAGCAGTCTCCTCTTTAGGGATAAAAGGTTAAGAGGGGCGAAATCCAGACAGGAAGAGAATGAACGACTTTGGCTGTAAAAGGAAAAGGGACGGCCTCTGGGGAGTTCAGCGAGAGGTTTCCGATTTCCATAGGGTGAACTGTCTGGAACAGGTTGGCCTTCTGGGAACAGTGACTGAAAAAAATACCCATAGAAATGGAGAAAGAGATCAAAAGAAGCGGCAAGTTTGGATTGAGTGAGTGATCCTGTTGGAGAAGGAGACCAAGAATCAAAGATTTCAAATCTGGGAGCAATATTATAAACGACGATGAACAAGTCTAACCTAAAGCTTATATATCTAAGCAGACCAAAAGAGATTCCAGCATTTCTACTCTTCACTTAATGCTCTTTAAGCAATTCTAGACATTTGATCAATGTCAAAATGCATTCGAAATGAACTGAAGACAAACATTTTTATATAAATGAATGTAAGACCAACATAAGCTCAGATATTTGAGACGACTGAAAAAGCATCAGGGTATTTATGCCACTCACTTCATGCCCTATCAGTAGACTTAAAAATTCGGACTTAGTCGGAAACGGTCTGCAATGAACGGAGGGCAAAAACGTTTATACAATTACATAGATAGAGGTCATCAGTGAAATAACCTCACAACATCAGAGTAAATAAAACAAACAAACAAACAAACAAAGAATAAACAATTCTAAAACAGGTGAAGGAGCAAGAATTGTGGAAGATTTAATCATTGGGAAAAAATAGACAGAAGATGGGAGATGATACAATTTCTTTTTCTGTAAGTTTCTATTACTGAAGGTAAACGTTCTCCTTCTTATTTTTACAAATGACAATTTTGACTGAAGTCTGAAGAATAATCTTAAAAGGAAATAGCAATAATTTTTAAAGTTTCACTTTCTCAGGTGCAATAAGAAACTGAGATATGTAATACTTTAATAATTAATATCTCGATCTTAATAGTTTAATATTCTTTTGCTTTAATACTTGACAGCTGTGAAGACAAATCACTGAAAAACGAATGAGCAGGTTCTTTATAATAAGACAGAGCACAACGTGTTTCAAAACACCAAACAGAGGGGGACAAATTACAGTTTTTTATAAGTAATAATCTTTTCCTAAAATAGCTTATGGACTAGATTTCCGTTTCATATTATTGAGCATCGAAATAACACAAAGTATCCGGACGTAGCACGTAGTCGAGTACCGGTACAGAAATCATAATCAGCATTATAGCGTACGTGATGTACGAGGAAGAATAATGATAATGATGATGAGTACAAATATAATATCAAAATGATATATAATATTAAAACAACAGAATCCCAGACTTCCCCCTTGACATTTATGCCATATTAACTAGACAATATAGTAACTATCCTAGTTATTACTTGAAATTAGGTAGTTTATGCAAAGGGAAGAGAGAAAATGGACAACATTCTCTCTCTCTCTCTCTCTCTCTCCTCTCTGCTCTCCTCTCTCACTCTCTCTCTCTCTCTCTCTCTCTCTCTATCTCTCTCCTCATCTCTCTCTCTCTCTCTCTCTCTCTCTCTCTATAATTCACTTATTATTATAGAGTTTTAAGTATTATTATTATATATAGTATATAATTATTATTATCTATAATATTATTTAATTAACATAACATTATTTACATTAATATACACATATATATATTTAAATTAAAAAACAAATATTATTTATATTGAATATATATATATATAATATATATATATATATACATATGTATATATGTATATAATACCAAGATATATGCAAGTAAATATATGTATCATGCGTGACTGAAACTGAAAGCGGCATAATGATGGAGTCTTTATTCTTAGAAAATAAGATTTTTTTGATCTTGTCTACTGATTACTGTCTGGAACATTATATCGCTTAATGCCACCAAGTTAATATGTTTGCAACACCGCCAAGGATAGTTCAAGGATCATAGAATTTAGGCCAATGGCTAAGCACTGGGACCTATGGGGTTTAAGGACACTGGAATATCGGAATGTTTTAGTATATATATAGATATGTATGTATAGATATATATATATATATATATATATATATGATATATATACTTATATACATATACATACTATATATCTATATATATATAATATATATATATATATATATATATATCATATATAAATATAAATATATATACATATTTATATATATATATATATATATATATATATATATATAGTATATATCTATATATATATAATATACTATATATATATCTATAATATAATATATAAGATATTTCGCTGGTCGATTGCTTGGATTTGCTTAACGCAAGCGAAAGTGACTCAATAAGTTTAAACCTTTTCTTTGGAAAATTTAATACAACGTTGAAAACTTAGAATTGTATGCCGAAATCCCACAGAATTTGTAATAGATATAATAGCAAATAGTATGTGCTTATTTACTGCATCAAATTAATATCCACAAGCATTGTTTAAAGTTCCTCCTTGGGCCAGTGGTTTGCGTACCCGCCTATCAACTGGTAGCCCGAGTTCGTTCCTAGCTACTGCCAATGCGGAACCATAATAACTTATTTCTGGTGATTAGAAATTCATTTATCGATATACTTTGGTTTGTATCCCACAATAAGCTGTATCTTCAGTTGCTAAGTAACTAATTGGTTCCCAGCCACGTAAATAAAAATCTAATCCTTCGGGTCAGCCCTAGGAGAGCTGTTAGTCAGCTCCTCAGTGGTCTGATATACTTGAGATGTACTTAACTTAGCAATTCCTAAGGGCAATTTTCGAGAAATAAAGTATTTTCACGCTTTTTGGTCGCTAAATACAAAGGTATGGTAATCATCTACTGCATCTTGATCATTCAAATTACTACAGTTGACTAAGATATTAATAGTTATTGTCAATTACTGCCTATTTTTCAAATGTAAAATAATCTTGGGTTCATCACCTGCACGGATGCCAAAACCATCAACGTACTTATTCGAGTATTCTCTCTTGATTAAGTACGTTTATGGTTTTGGCATTTGTGCAGGTGCAGGTGATGAACCGAAGATCATTTTCCATTTGAAAAATAGGCAGTAATTGACAAAAACTAGTAATATCTAGTCAACTATAGTAATTTGAATGATTAAGCTGCAATTGATGAGTACCATATATTTGGATTTATCGGTCAAATCCTGAGAAAAAATATTTGTTTCACTGAAAGAAAAGTAGTTCTTGGTGACTTATTGTAAGTTTAAAGCCAAATAACCCAATATGTCCATCCTAAATGTTCTGGCGCAATAAAAGGTACTACTTGTCAGCGAACTTAATTCTTATACTGACCCTGAAAACATTGTGACATTTCAAGGCCGTATTAAATTTTAAATAAAGATACTTCTGAGCGTTTTCTCACCCTTTGCTTTGAAACCTAATTGGAGAAATGGCAATGTGATCTGATAGAAGAATTCTTAGGAATGTCAAATTATCATATTACAAATATATACAAATTATAAACTTGCAAATGGAGTGACGTTATGCGCATACTACAGTAATATTCTTACGAAAGGGTCAGGAGCCAGAAACTGTGTGTTTTTATAAAACAAAATTATTGGCAGCAACACCACTTTTATCTACAAAAAAGGTTTATCTTAGTTTCATCAGACCACTGAGATGATTACAGGGTTCGGGTAATTACACTTGAAGAAATGAATTACGATTACAATTACTTTTAAAAAATTGCAATTACAATTAGAATTACAATTACATTTGGAAATAACAATTACAATACAATGAAAATTACTTAACAACAAATTCAGTTACAATTACAGTTACAATTACAACTGATTTCGGTGCGAGAGTAAACGCTCATCTTTGGCACAGGAAACAGTGTATTGAGGCGGCGAGCAAATCGAGCTAATAGGGTTACAGAATTCATTTCTAGAAGTGTAAGTGAAAGAAGAAGAGCAGAGGAAATATTAAAAATTAGTATTTATCAGCACTAGTTAGGAAACACTTGGACTATGACGTTGAGTTCTGGTTACCTCACTACAGGATGGAGCCCGATCCCTACCACTTGAATTTTACAAAGACAATTAAATTACAAATTATATCCTCATGTAATTAATTAAATCAAAATTACTTACCATAATTTAATTTTCAATTACAATCACAATTACACGAAAATCTGTAATTAATTACATTTCAATTACAATTACTCCAACCATGCAGTGATTAACAGCTCTCCTAGGGCTGGCCCGAAGGAACAGATATGGTTACCTAGCTACGAGACCTACAGGTTTATTGTGGGATCCGAACCATACTGTATCGAGAAATTAATTTCTAATCACCAGAAATAAAGTCCTCTGATTCCATGTCGGCAGAGTGGGGAATCGAACTCTGAACTATCGAATCGGTAGGAGAGCACGCAACTCACTCGTCCAAAGTTGAACTACTTTTATTTACAACATTAGATCAGTGACCTAATCAAAATAGAGCACGCAGCTTAGCCGTTACTGTGTAACAGTAATTTATTTCATTGCGTTTGATTTCTGCATTTAAATAAAATGGCATGATCTGGCAACCATACATCATTTCAAGTGCTACCTTCTCTGCTCAGGACTACCTTTGATTCTACCCAGATCGAGTAGTTGTCAAAATATTCAGTTATACGATTAAAGAGGACAAACTACGTATATATAAAAAAAAAAAACATATAATTTACTATACGTCCACAGCTATTCAACATTCGAAAAACTGTCCAAGAACCTTCACAAAGATAATCAGAAACGCCAATTGGATTGAAGGCACTAAAATGAACCTACTAACCTTGGCTAATTTCACAAATCGGACAGTTATGTTTCGCCGAAGAAGTGAATAGCATTATATGCGAGGCTTTGAACAAAATGTTCCAAACATCGAAATTCGAATAAGCACCCTTAATGAATTTTCTGCACTAAGTATATTGGGGCGAAGGAAATCCTTTCAACAAAACCAACAAACTAAACTGGGTTAGCCAATATATTTTCCAACAAGATTTAGAGGACAGGAGACGCTGTCATTATAAATCTCTTGGGGAAAACAGATGTCTTCCACAACCACGTTGAATCTTCATTTAAACGCCTCTACGTCTGCGATGAGTAGATCTGATTCTTGTGTTTGGAAATCTGAATGTCACAAAGTCTTACTCTCCTAACTTTAATGACTTTGAAAAAAACTAATAATCATGAAGCAGTCTTACTGACTGAACTTCATATCGGTAAGGCGCTGTATTGATTTTCGGTTGCGTTGAATAATCCACTATAAATGATTTAAAATCGACAGGCGACATTCTACTATCATGCAACCACAACTTTCTATTTCTTATTGTCCAATCCAACTATCAGCGAGGAAATCCATAATGCATTCGTTTTCTGAGGAACCTTCTAAAACAGTAACTTATTTCTTGATCAGTTTAACACCATTTTGCAATTACCTATACCAAAAGGGCAGCATAGTACAAAAGGTAGTACACTTGCAACAATTAAGAATAGCTATAATAGAAAATCTACGTGTTTTAATTCCATTTCAGAAAATGGAGTTACTGGCAATGTTCTATGGTAGCTTTAACTATGATATTCCACTTCTGAATTCCACTCTTGGGCATTAAGGAAAACTTTTCAGAACATCCGTGAAAAACAAAAGCAATAGCATGGCAGTCATTCGATACACCGATATATGACAAGCACGAACGGCCAATAAGTAGACATATACTATAATGTTAAATTGTCTGTCTTTCAGTGATCACATACACAAGCCAAGTATTTAAAATAATGATACACATACACATACAGCAAAGATGAACCAATGCAACACATATATGAACAAGGAAAGTCTAGTTGTATCCGAATATATATATATATATAGAGATATATATTAGTATATATACTATACAATTAAAAATTTTTTTTGAAGTAGAGTGATGAGTTGGAATAATCCCATACAGTCCAATAAGTACATACACACACACACACATATATATATATATATATTATATATATATATATTATAGGGGTATATATATAGATTATTATATATATATATATATTATATATACCACATTATGATTAAAAATATATATATATATATAAATGTATATATGTGTATATATATATATATATATATATATATATATATATATATATATATATATATATATATACATTATATTTCTATATAATGTATATATATAATATATCTATATATATATATATATATATATATATATATATATATAATATATCACTATTTTTTTTATATATACTATATATATGTATGTATATATATATATATATATATATATATATATATATATATATATATATATATATAAAGTCATATTACATCTGCCTAAATGAACAACAAAAAAAACTTCCGTCGGCAGACACTATTCACAAAGAACACCATCTTTAAATTCTCCACGCCACGAGAAAATCAATGCCTATAACATAAAATAATAAGATATTCAAAAAGTACATGACCTCCAGTATAACTTACCGAGTAAAGTGCTGTTTGTGATGATCTGAAAGATTTTCCCAGGATCCATCCTGAAGGCGAATATTTTCAGTCAAAATCTGACAGCTGAGAACGAGTATATATATATTTTTTATTTTCTTTACAAACTTTATAACAAACCACGCCAGTGTTAACACCTCCGCACTGTGCTGTTCATCTGTTCCCTAAAAGCTTTTGATTCATTTTCTGATCTGCATCTTTTGTCTCTTTTTCCTCAGCCGTCACTTCCTCTTTTTCACCACCCAGCTTTCCGGACTGTCTTCCCAACGTGAAAAACTTCTCAGTGGTACATCTTATTTCCCCATGCGAACAAACTTCCTGTTTCGAACAAACTTCTAGAAAAGAAAGTTTACGGTGAACACACTTACGACAAAAAACTTTTAGCTGGCAACTCCTCACTTCCGTTCGTTTAGCAATTATTCATCAATTCCCTTCCATTCTTCCTTCCTTCCTTCCTTCCTTCCTCGGTCATTTGAATATTTGTTCGTTCGCTACCACTGGCTAGGCCGAGTCTCGGGAATTCAGACTTCCGGTTTCGCCTTTTTTTTTTTTTTTTTTTTTTTTTTTTTACGAAATAATTTTTCAAGGACTGGCTCATTTTTCATAATGGCTTGTTTAGATATTCTCCAACCAGTTACGTAATTAAATGAAATAACAGGAGGAACGAAGCTTTTACTCTCCTCGGTAATGTCATAATACAAGGACACAGAAAATAACAAAGTAACTAATAATAATAATAATAATAATAATAATAACAATAATAATAATAATAATAATAATAATAAAGACACTCAGACAGAAGACTAGCCTGACAAATCACAGGTCAGAAGTTCAAATCCCCAAAGAGGAAGTTTGTTTGTAATAATAATAATAATAACAATAATAATAACTATGTAATGTAACATTCATACTGGAACGTATATGGTTGAAATAAAAAAATAAACGTACAAACTACCAAAGCAAATTAAATTAAAATTAAATTAAATGAAATTATCAGTCTTCAAACAGAAGCAGATAAAGTAAAACGTAGTTAATATCCATAGATTGAAATTTTGAGAATTGAAAAGACGCAATGACCTATATTAGCATAATTCTGTTTTGCATAAATCAGTTTAGGAACCAATGTTCATTGCTTTTTACGAATTCTATCAATTTTGCTTTATCTACCTGGTACTCTCGCTTGTTCACAGTTCTATTGCTAATACAAATTAAAAAGGTGTCAGTTAAGATTCCACAGTATGTATTATAGACTCGCACATATCACAAATATTTACAGAAATAGCATACAAAAGAATTGAAACAATCATCTGCTACAATACCATTACAGAATTTATAGAAAATCGCCAATACATGCCTTCATAGG
>NC_061108.1:35503041-35531119 GCF_015104395.2 Macrobrachium nipponense
CCTATGAAGGCATGTACTGGCGATTTTCTATAAATTCTGTAATGGTATTGTAGCAGATGATTGTTTCAATTCTTTTGTATGCTATTTCTGTAAATATTTGTGATATGTGCGAGTCTATATACATACTGTGAAATATGCTGACACCTTATTTATATTAGTCATAGAACTGTCGTTTTGTGAAGCGAGAGTACCGGTAGATGAAGCAAAAATGATATAATTCGTAAAAAGCAATGAACATTGGTTCCTAAACTGATTTATACAAAACAGAATTATGCTAATATTGGTCATTGCGTCTTTTTCAATTCACAAAATTTCAATCTATGTATTAATACGTTTACTTTATCTGTCTTCTGTTTGAAGACTGATAATTTCATTTAATTTAATTTTAATTTGCTTTCGTAGTTTGTAAGTTTATTTTTTTTATTTCAACCATAGTTATTATTATTGTTATTATTATTATTACAAACAAACTTCCTCTTTGGGGATTTGAACTTCTGACCTGTGATTTGTCAGGCTAGTCTTCTGTCTGAGTGTCTTTATTATTATTATTATTATTATTATTATTATTATTATTATTATTATTATTATTAGTTACTTTGTTATTTTCTGAGTCCTTGTTATTATGACATTACCGAGGAGAGTAAAGCTTCGTTCCTCCTGTTATTTCATTTAATTACGTAACTGGTTGGAGAATATCTAAACAAGCCATTATGATATGAGGCAGTCTTTGAAAAATGATTCCGTAAAAAAAAAAAAAAAAAAAAAAAAAAAAAAAAAAAAAAAAAAAAAGCGAAACCGGAAGTCTGAATTCCCGAGACTCGGCCTAGCCAGTGGTAGCGAACGAACAAATATTCAAATGACCTTAGAAGGAAGGAAGGGAGGAAGGAAGAATGTGAGGGAATTGATGAATAATTGCTAAACGAACGGAAGTGAGTTGCCAGCTAAAAGTTTTTTGTCGTAAGTGAGTTCACCGTAAACTTTCTTTTCTAGAAGTTTGTTCGAAACAGGAAGTTTGTTCGCATGGTGAAATAAGATGTACCACTGAGAAGTTTTTCACGTTGGGAAGACAGTCCGGAAAGCTGGTTGGTGAAAAAGATTAAGTGACGGCAGAGGAAAAAGACAAAAGATGCAGATCAGAAAATGAATCAAAAGCTTTTAGGGAACAGATGAACAGCACAGTGCGGAGGTGTTAATACTGGCGTGGTTTGTTATAAAGTTTGTAAAGAAAATAAAGAATATATATATACTCGTTCTCAGCTGTCAGATTTTGACTGAAAATATTCGCCTTCAGGATGGATCCTGGGAAAATCTTTCAGATCATCACAAACAGCACTTTACTCGGTAAGTTATACTGGAGGTCATGTACTTTTTGAATATCTTATTATTTTATGTTATAGGCATTGATTTCTCGTGGCATGGAGAATTTAAAGATGGTGTTCTTTGTGACTGCCGACGGAAGTTTTTTTGTTGTTCATTTAGGCAGATGTAATATGACTTTATATATATATATATCTATATATATATATATATATATATATATATATATATATATATATATATATATATATATATACACACATAAACATACAGCAAAGATTAACCAATGACATATAACGTTCTTTTCTTCATTCCTCACTTATACTACATAAAAAAAATGAGAGTAGAGTGATGAGTTTGGAATAATCCCATACAGTCCAATAAGTACATATTATATATATATATTATATATATTCTATATATATATATTAATATATATATACATTTATACATTAATATTTTAGTGTATATATATATAAATGTATATATAATGTATATATATTATATATATATATATATATATATATATAATATATTATATGTACTTATTGGACTGTATGGGATTATTCCAAACTCATCACTCTACTCTCAAAAAATTTTTTAATGTAGTATAAGTGAGGAATGAAGATCGTTATATGTGTCATTGGTTCATCTTTGCTGTATGTGTATGTGTATCATTATTTAAATACTTGGCTTGTGTATGTGATCACTGAAAGACAGACAATTTAACACTATAGTATATGTCTACTTATTGGCCGTTCGTGCTTGTCATATATCGGTGTATCGAATGACTGCCATGCTATTGCTTTTGTTTTTCACGGATGTTCTGAAAATTTTCCTTAATGCCCAGAGTGGAATTCAGAAGTGGAATATCATAGTTAAAGCTAACATAGAACATTGCCAGTAACTCCATTTTCTGAAATGGAATTAAAACACGTAGATTTTCTATTATAGCTATTCTTAATTGTTTCAAGTGTACTACCTTTTGTACTATGCTGCCCTGTTGGTATAGGTAATTGCAAAATGGTGTTAAATTGATCAAAAAATAAGTTACTGTTTTAGAAGGTTCCTCAGAAAACGAACGCATTGTGGATTTCCTCGCTGTTAGTTGGATTGGGCAATGAATAAGAAATAGAAAGTTGGTGGTTGCATGATAAATAGTAGGAATGTCGCCTGTCGATTTTAAATCATTTATAGTGGATTCAACGCAACCGAAAATCAATACAGCGCCTTACCAATATGAAGTTCAGTCAGTGAGACTGCTTCATGATTATTAGTTTTTTTCAAGAGTCATAAAAGTTAGGAGAGTAAGACTTTGTGACATTCAGATTTCCAAACACAAGAATCAGATCTACTCATCGCAGACGTAGAGGCGTTTAAATGAAGATTCAAGTGGTTGTGGAAGACATCTGTTTTCCCCAAGAGATTTATAATGACAGCGTCTCCTGTCCTCTAAATCTTGTTTGAAAATATATTGGCTAACCCAGTTTGTTGAAAGGATTTCCTTCGCCCCAATATACTTAGTGCAGAAATTTCATTAAGGGTGCTTATTCGAACTTCGATGTTTTGGAACATTTTGTTCAAAGCCTCGCATATAATGTTATTCACTTCTTCGGCGAAACATAACTGTCCGATTTGTGAAATTAGCCAAGGTTAGTAGGTTCATTTTAGTGCCTTCAATCCAATTGGCGTTTCTGATTATCTTTGTGAAGGGTTCTTGGACATGTTCGAATGTTGAATATGCTGTATACTTATAGTAAATATATATTTTTTTATATATACGTAGTTTGTCCTCTTTAATCGTATAACTGAATATTTTGACATCTACTCGATCTGGGCTTAATCAAAGGTAGTCCTGAGCAGAGAAGGTAGCACTTGAAATGATGTATGGTTGCCAGATCATGCCATTTTATTTAAATGCAGAAATCAAACGCAATGAAATGAATTACTGTTACACAGTAACGGCTAAGCTGCGTGCTCTATTTTGATTAGGTCACTGATCTAATGTTGTAAATAAAAGTAGTTCAACTTTGGACGAGTTCGATTCCCCACTCTGCCGACATGGAATCAGAGGACTTTATTTCTGGTGATTAGAAATTAATTTCTCGATACAGTGTGGTTCGGATCCCACAATAACCTGTAGGTCTTACGTAGCTACTATGAGATTCGGGCCTCTGTAACACGGCTTTTTCGCAATAACTTTTTATCTATGCATTTCATAAATATAACGCTTATTCAGAATACATATTATATCTACACATAAATTTTGACTGTATTCTGTATTACGTAGGTTGAATAAATTTGGTACGTATAATGTAAAAGTGACTTTTTTTGAAGACGGGCCAACTTACTCAGAAAAAAGGTTTCGAACGCACTCGTTACGTAACTTATGACAGCATTTCTTCCCTCTTTCTCGGTGGATGATTGGCTATACGTAACGAAAGCTAAACCTCTGGCAACAATGACATACAAATTTAAATACAAGCAAAGCAGTACACCTTTATGAACTCTGGAACCTTTCAACTGATAATTATCATAATGAACAAACCAACAAAATATGTTAATAAATACAAAAACACATCGATTATTAGTCTAACTTACAAAATAGGTTTCCTAAGAAATTACAGTCTACTTTATAGGTCACAATCAGATTGACAAGATGTAGGGAATAGTTGGTATTGCTGCCAATAATTTTGTTTTATAAAGAGACACAGTTTCTGGCTCCTGACCCTTTCGTAAGAATATTACTGTAGTATGCGCATAACTTCACTCCATTTGCAAGTTTATAATTTGTATATATTTGTAATATGGTAATTTGACATTCCTAAGAATTCTTCTATCAGATCACATTGCCATTTCTCCATTTAGGTTTCAAAGCAAAGGGTGAGAAAACACTCAGAAGAGGTTTATTTAAAATTTAATACGGCCTTGAAATGTCACAATGTTTACAGGGTCAGTATAAGAATTAAGTTCGCTGACAATGAAGACCTGTTTATTTATGATCAGTGACACTAGTACCTTTTTTTGCGCCAGAACATTTAGGATGGACATATTGGGTTATTTGGCTTTAAACTTACAATAAGTCACCAAGAACTACTTTTCTTTCAGTGAAACAAATATTTTTTCTCAGGATTGAACGATAAAATCCAATATATGGTACTCATCAATTGCAGCTTAATCATTCAAATTACTATAGTTGACTAGATATTACTAGTTTTTGTCAATTACTGCCTATTTTTCAAATGGAAAATGATCTTCGGTTCATCACCTGCACCTGCACAAATGCCAAAACCATAAACGTACTTAATCAAGAGAGAATACTCGAATAAGTACGTTGATGGTTTTGGCATCCGTGCAGGTGATGAACCCAAGATTATTTTTTCATTTGAAAAAATCGGCAGTAATTGACAATAACTATTAATATCTTAGTCAACTGTAGTAATTTGAATGATCAAGATGCAGTAGATGATTACCATACCTTTGTATTTAGCGACCAAAAAGCGTGAAAATACTTTATTTCTCGAAAATTGCCCTTAGGGAATTGCTAAGTTAAGTATATCTCAAGTATATCAGACCACTGAGGAGCTGACTAACAGCTCCTCCTAGGGCTGACCCGAAGGATTAGATTTTTATTTACGTGGCTGGGAACCAATTAGTTACTTAGCAACTGAAGATACAGCTTATTGTGGGATACAAACCAAAGTATATCGATAAATGAATTTCTAATCACCAGAAATAAGTTATTATGGTTCCGCATTGGCAGTAGCTGGGAGCGAACTCGGGCTACCAGTTGATAGGCGGGTACGCAAACCACTGGCCCAAGGAGGAACTTTAAACAATGCTTGTGGATATTAATTTGATGCAGTAAATAAGCACATACTATTTGCTATTATATTTATTACAAATTCTGTGGGATTTCGGCATACAGTTCTAAGTTTTCAACGTTGAATTAAATTTTCCAAAGAAAAGGTTTAAACTTATCGAATCACTTTCGCTTGCGTTAAGCAAATCCAAGCAAATCGACCAGCGAAATATCTTATATATATATATATATATATATATATATATTATATATATATATATATATATATATATATATATATATTATATATACATATCTATATATATACTAAAACATTCCGATATTTAAGGTAACGAATATCGGAATGGCGATGTATATATGTAAAGCGTGTGACTACATTCGGAAGTGAACGAGATACTTAGATGCTAACCAGTGTCCTTAGCCTCATAGGTCCCAGCGCTTGGCCATTGGCCTAAATTCTATGATCCTTGAACTATCCTTGGCGTGGGTGCAAAACATATTAACTTGGCGGCATTAAGCGATATAATGTTACAGACAGTAATCAGTACACAATATCAAAAACCTTATTTTCTAAGAATAAAGACTCCATCATTATGCTGCTTTCAGTTTCAGTCACGCATTGATTACATATATTTACTTGCACTATATATTGTATATACATCTATAAACATATGTATATATATATATATATATCTATATATAATATAATGGTAATATTATATTTTAAATTTAAATATTAATATATATGTGTGTGTGTATGTATAAATATGTATATATTATATATATATATATATATATATGTATATATATATATATATATATATATCTATATATATATATATATATAGAGAGAGAGAGAGAGAGAGAGAGAGAGAGAGAGAGAGAGAGATGTTGTCCATTTTCTTTCTTTCTCCCCTTTGCATAAACTACCTAATTTCAAGTAATAACTAGGATACTTTATTATATTGTCCACTTAATATGGCATAAATGTCAAGGGGGGAAGTCTGGGATTCTGTTGTTTTAATATTATATTATTATTTTGATATTATATTTGTACTCATCATCATTATCATTATTCTTCCTCGTACATCACGTAGCTATAATGCTGATTATGATTTCTGTACCGGTACTCGACTACGTGCTTTACGTCCCGGATACTTTGTGTTATTTCGATGCTTCAATAATATCGCAAAATCGGAAATCTAGTCATAACTATTTTAGGAAAAGATTATTACTTATAAAAAACTGTAATTTGTCCCCCTCTGTTTGCTGTTTTGAAACACGTTTGTGCTCTGTCTTATTATAAAGAACCTGCTCATTCGTTTTTCAGTGATAGGTCTTCACAGCTGTCAAGTATTAAAGCAGGAGAATATTAAACTATTAAGATCGAGATATTAATTATTAAAGTATTACATATCTCAGTTTCTTATTGCACCTGAGAAAGTGAAACTTTAAAATATTGCTATTTCATTTTAAGATTATTCTTCAGACTTCAGTCAAAATAGTCATTTGTAAAAATAAGGAGAACGTTTACCTTCAGTAATAGAAACTTACAGAAAAAGAAATTGTATCATCTCCCACTCTGTCTATTTTTTTAATTTTCCCAATGATTAAATCTTCCACAATTCTTGCTCCTTCACCTGTTTTAGAATTGTTTATTCTTTGTTTGTTTGTTTGTTTGTTTTATTTACTCTGATGTTGTGAGGTTATTTCACTGATGACCTCTATCTATGTAATTGTATAAACGTTTTTGCCCTCCGTTCATTGCAGACCGTTTCCGACTAAGTCCGAATTTTTAAGTCTACTGATAGGGCATGAAGTGAGTGGCATAAATGCCCTGATGCTTTTTCAGTCGTCTCAAATATCTGAGCTTATGTTGGTCTTACATTATTTATTTATATAAAAATGTTTGTCTTCAGTTCATTTCGAATGCATTTGACATTGAATCAATGTCTAGAATTGCTTAAAGAGCATTAAGTGAAGAGTAGAAATGCTGGAATCTCTTTTGGTCTGCTTAGATATATAAGCTTTAGGTTAGACTTGTTCATCGTCGTTTATAATATTGCTCCCAGATTTGAAATCTTTGATTCTTGGTCTCTTTCTCCAACAGGATCACTCACTCAATCCAAACTTGCCGCTTCTTTTGATCCCTTTCTCCATTTCTATGGGTATTTTTTTCAGTCACTGTTCCCAGAAGGCCAACCTGTTCCAGACAGTTCACCCTATGGAAATCGGAAACCTCTCGCTGAACTCCCCAGAGGCCGTCCCTTTTCCTTTTACAGCCAAAGTCGTTCATTCTCTTCCTGTCTGGATTTCGCCCCTCTTAATCCTTTTATCCCTAAGAGGAGACTGCTTCTTGTGAGCTCCAGTCTCATCTTGTATCGTTTTGCCTCCTTTTTCTTACTTACCTCGGTCATTGGATGCATAAGTTTATCTGCTATCATTATGAAGAACTTTAACCAGACCACTGACCTCATTCACTCAGTCTCATAGGGCTGGCCAAAGGTTGCTTGGTCCAGAGGCCTCAGCATTATAATTCAGTTTCTCCTCTGAAGAAGCCGAAACAAGGGCCACTTGAATGTTTTAATTTGCTCGTTCTAATCACACTGAAACTACCGCCAGTTACGATTCAATAAAATTCTTAGTAAAAAGAATAAATTGAGCTTCAGTTTTAGCAGATTCAGGTATAAGTAAAGATTAAGTGATTGATTCGCAACTTAAATATTCAAGATTTGAAAAGTGAAAGTTTAAGCAATTCACAGAAAGTAGTGGCTGAATGTGTTAATGAAAGCTCGCTGTCCACAGAAAGTTTCAGCAAATGAAGTCACATTTGCGAAACCCCCAATCAAACCTATCGCAAAACTTTGTTATTCAAGAAATAAGGGAAAGTAAGAGTATCATTTGGAAGAATTCCAACTTCCTCTTCTTCTTCCGCAAGATAAGCCTAACTCTTGAGGAAACCAATTTTCCTCCAAACTGCGCCTGGGAAATAGGAATTTATAAGGATGTTGAGAAACGAGATTCTATGGAGATACTCGGGTGTGGGGAGACCTAGAATACGAACGTTGGTATTGAAATTATTGCTGAGGTGAGGAAAAATTCATTACTGAACGCTATGTCAGGAAACACAACGAATCCCTTGGTAAATCAATGAGTTTGCAGCCGAGGAGCAACGACAACGGGCAACTCTCCCCATAGAAAAATGAGCAAGAAAGGACAGCTAAGCTATTAGGTGACATTTAGGGAGTGGGTTCTATAACAAGAGGGAGAGAAGAGAGCGCAGTTAACAGACAAGAGATGACCCCTGTCGGAAAGAACATGTACGTAGGAAAAGTAGTATTGTACAAAAAAGGACGGCTAGGAAGTAAATACTTGTGCCTCTTGAGAATATCAATCCATAAACAAAAGAAAGAGTCAGGCATAGGAGTAGCATTAGTCGAAAATAACCACATAGTTCAACCAACGTTTCAAGAAGAAATTACCTAAGTGAGACAGTAAGATACAAAACCATCAATTTCTGGAATCTTTATGTATAAAATGTGTTATATATATATATATATATATATATATATATAGATATATATATATATATATATATATATATGTGTGTGTGTGTGTGTGTGTGTGTGTGTGTGTGTGTGTGTGTGTGTGTGTGTGTGACGAAGTGCCAAGTATCTAATTACTACACTTACCATTCATTTATTATTACCTCACAACAGCCAGGCACCTTAACCTTCAATACCAAGGGTACTTAAACGACTGAATACTACTAAAGGCAACAGTGATCCCTTAAACTTACCAGTATTGCAGAAAATCAGACTAAGTTCATTTAAAACAGGTGTGAGGTAATCTTATATGTAATCAATTTAATTAAAGGGCATCACTCCATCAACCACTTTAAAAGTTTAAGTATTTCCCTGATTTCAGAAGTCTAAGTACTTCCCTGGTTCTAACTCACTTCAAGTAAATTGAAGGAAAATAGCTCAATTACTACTCCATGTTTCTACCTAACATAGATCATATAAATATACTGGTGAAGAAGAAAACACTTATAAAACTTTTAAATACAAAAATTTATTATCAAACTCAAAATTTATAAGTGAAATTTACAATATCTGGGAAAATTACTGTTACTTAAAAAATAAAAACAAAGCAAAAGTTTAAAATTCATTTCTTGAATTAAATTATGCAAAATTAAATTCAAAATTTAATTTTATATACTAAAATTCAAAACAAAAATCAAGAAAATTAATTCAATCAGATTCAAAAGTGTTAGGCAACAATTAAAATTTGGAAATAAATTCACAAGTGCCAAACAACAATAAAACTTGAAAAGAATTCTAAGTAAATGCAAATTAATTCTCAAGAGTTAAATTCAATTAAAGGTGCAATGGTTAATTAATGAAAACAATTAAGTTAATCAAATTGTGATTGCAAATGAAAACACATCCCAGAAAAATATGGAAAATACCAAAATTGTAAAAAGCACTAATCACACAGAATATAAAATAAAAACACACACTTCAATAAGAAAATGGATAAATGCACAAAAAAATCGCTTCAATAAGAAAAATGGATAAATGCACAAAAAATCACTTCAATAAGAAAATGGATAAATGCACAAAAAAATCACTTCAATAAGAAAAATGGATAAATGCACAAAAAATCACTTCAATAAGAAAATTGGATAAATGCACAGAAAAACATCACTTTAAATGAAACAAACACAAAACACAAAAATTTGAAATGTGTAAAAATTTAAATCGTTCTCCAAACCACTGTAACCATTAGTTGCAACTAATAAGATTATAGTAACACTTTTCCTTGGTACCAATTTTCTTTCTGCTGCAGCTAACTCCAAAAATTTCACCAATTCACAAGATTTCACAAAAGATAAGGCACCGTTACACTTGTACAATGTTTGTTCAGATTCCACAAAAAGCACTAAATAATACTAAATAACTAAGAAATCCGAAATCTAAAATTCACGAGTGACCATGCAGTAAGTATAAAATCTTTATGTTACGTTAATATCAAGTATGGTGAGGGAGAGAGAGAGGGGAGATCTAAACGCCATTATGTTGTAAGTCTGAATGAATGCTTTCTTTTTGTACGGAAACTGAACACAGTTAATATCAAGTATGGTGAGGGAGAGAGAGGGGGAGGGGAGATCTAAACGCCAGCATGTTGTAAGTCTGAATGAATGCTTTCTTTTCGTACAGAAACTGAACACAGTGGATTTCACACTAAACGTTTTGGTCATGCGAAAGATGAGGCAATCTTTCTAGAAGCTTCCAATATGACGTAACTTTACAGAAAAATTGTGAAATCTGCATGTTGTTATCTCGACAAAGAAGTATACGTCTGAAACCAGTCATGTACGTTGTATGCTCAACAAAGACACTTATTCGTCTGAAATATTAGTCCCTTATCAAACGTGATGACAGGTTATGAAAACAAGACGGAGATCTTCGAGTTCCTCTAATCAAACGTGTTGACAGGTTACGGAAACAATTCTTTCTTGGAACAGACAAAGTTAATCTCTCTCTCTTTACATTCTACATTATATTAACTTTTTGAATTATGTTATGCGAAATCTGAACACACATTATAACTCTAAGCTAAATAAGAAATCCTGAAAATGTTGCTAAGCTCTTTTCTAACATTTTATACAGTCAAAGAGAAGATATATGCATTATTAAAGTAGCAGCATATAATGTATCTCCCCCAGGAGATTAGTTATCACGGTGTTGAATCCAACGATTGGCAACGGGATAAATAATCAGCAACTACATTGTTTTGCCACTAATGTGCTGCACTCTTAAGTTATACTGTTGCAAGCACAAAGACCACCTTGTCAGTCTTTGATTATGATTTTTCATTTACTGGAAAAATGATAGGGAATTGTGATCAGACAACACTAAAATTTCTTAATTCCTAGGTCTGTTCACATACACTTCAAACTTTTTCAATGCTGTGTTTAAGGCTAAATTTTCCTTTTTGATTGTTGAGTATACTTTCTGATGTTTTTTCAGTTTTGAAGACATGAAGCACACAGGGTGGTGGATATTATTTTCATCTTCTTGGAGTAGAACAGCTCCAATGCCACAGTCAGAAGCATCAACTTGTATTACAAACTTCTTGTTGAAGTCTGGAGCTTGAAGTACTGGTCTTGAAGTTAAAATGGCTTTTACCTTCTCAAAGGATTCTTGACACTCTGGAGTCCAAACAAACTTAGCTTTGGGACTAGTTAAGTCTGTCAAGGGAGCTACTACGGCTGAGAAATTTGGGCAGAAACGACGATAGAATCCAGCCATGACTAAAAATCCCTGTAGCAGTTTCCCGGTAGTAGGTGGGGTAGCCTTATGGATACCTTCTACATTAGCATTTACTGGAGCAAGAAGGCCTTTCCCAACTTCAAACCCAAGATACTGCACAGTTGCCTTTCCAAACTCCCTCTTCTCTAGGTTGACTGTTAGTCCTGCTTTTTGTAGTTTCTTGAAAACTTTCCTCAGAGTCTTCAGATGTTCTTCCCCTGTTGTAGAGTAAATCACTATGTCATCAAGGTATACACCTACTCCTTCTATAGATCCTAGCAGTTGATCTATCACTCGTTGGAATGTTGCAGGTGCATTCATCAGATCAAATGGCAGAACAGTATACTGATACAGTCCAAAAGGAGTAATAAAAGCTGACAGCAACTTAGCATTCTCATCTAAGGGAATTTGATAATATCTTATCAACAAGTCTATCTTGGAAACAAACTTGGCTTCCCAATATTATCAAGTAACTGATCTATAAGAGGCAAAGGATAATTGTCAGCCACACTAATACAATTCAGTTTTCTATAATCAGTACACATTCTAAATGAACCATCAGGTTTCTTCACTAACACACATGGAGAACTGAAGTTACTTGAACTGGGTTCTGCTAATCCATGTTGCAGCAAATACTCAACTTCCTTCTTCAAAACATCTCGATGATAAAGTGATAAGCGATAGACTCTTTGCTTGAATGGTTTTCCATCTTCTTGAATCTTGATTTCATGCTTAGTCAGATCAGTACGCTTAGGTACATCTGCAAACATGTCTGGAAAACTTCTAATTATTTCACTCAAGTCTTCACCTTGTTCAACACCCAGATGTTTCAGTTTATTCTCCAAATTTTCCAAAATTAAAGAGTTGTTCATCTTGCTTTCAGCTCACAATTTGTAGCCATCATCGTCTTTTGTAGATAAAGGTATTTGTGTTATTGACACAGTTTCAGATTTAGTTTGTGAGAAATGAGGTTTCAAGGGGTTCACATGTATATTCTTTGTCGTCTTCTTTCTGGTGTTTCAATCACATAAGTTTCTATCACTTAACTTCTGAATTATCTTGTAAGGACCTTGAAATTTATTAGTGAGGGGAAAGCCCTTCACAAGTAAGAATACTAACACTTGTTGACCAACACTAAAACTTCTTAGCTTAGTCTTAGCATCATATCTCCTTTTCATTTTCTCTTGACTCACTTTCAGATTTTCTAAAGAGAATTTTCTAATCTCTTTCAATCTTTTCCCCTTTCCCTAAGTTCTTTTACATACTCTCCTTGGATTAACCTCTTGATTTTCTTCCCAATTATCTACTAAACTCTTTTCTAACATTTTTTACAGTCAAGGAGAAGATATATGCGTTATAGAAAAAGTAGCAGCATAATATATATATATATATATATATATATATAATATATATATATATATATATATATATACTATATATATATATATATATATATATATATATATATATATATAAATATATATATATATATGTATATTGATTTCTTGGAAGCACGATACGGTGTTTTTATATTGCATATATATATATATATACTTATATAATATATATATATATATATATATATATATATAATGTATATTTAATAAGTATGTATGTATTTATACACGTGTGTATCCAATTTATATTTGCGTTTAGGATTTACATAATATTTGTTTGTTTTGAAAAGAATTTTTTTATTCTTAGCTAAATTGTTTGATGTTTGTTCAAGTATTTTGAACATTTAAAAAACAAAGAACTTGCCCTTTTTGTTTACACAAATTTCTTTTCCCATATTCTCATGTTCTCATCTGCATTATTTACTGTTTCGTTTTTACTAATCCACATCTAAAAGATTTAAAGTGTCAGCTTTGTAAAAGAAAGACTAAATCAAAGGAAATTTACCTTCATACTCCTGTGCCTTTTAGGACAGACCCCCGAGAATGGACAAATCCTGAATTTCGTTTCCTTTCATTGCAAGGGCAGGAATTAAAAAAAATATGTGAATGAAGAATAAAAAAATAAAAATGCTAGGCAGCCACAATGACCGCTGAATCATTTCACCTTTGTTAAAGATATTTAAAACGATATTAATATTCCTATTAAGTTTTACCTGTTTGTGTTATTGTAATTTTTTAAATGTATCTAATTTCCTCTTTCGATGGATGTCCTTTTTCTCACTGCTTGTGTAATTACCGAAACTATATTGTAACTTTTCCACAATGTTGACCCTTGATGTTAATCAATTTTATATCATGCCATTGATGGGAATGCTAAAAATATATCAGCAACGGTGATTGCCGTCTCTCCTGCTATATAACTTTTGATTGCAAATATCGGGATTGTAACCATTCAATACAATATGATCGGGGATTCTTATGTATTTCTAGAACAGTAGTGCAGGCGCTGGATTATATCATAGCATGGTTACTACCGGATGAATATCGATATAGAAATGAATATATTATTATGGTATACATAACCGGCAATTCCTGTTAGGAATATTTGTAGGGATTCTGATTTAATCAGTTCATGTATTTTTTCAGTGTTGGTATTACTAATATAGCGATTACATTTGTTAGCCTTTCGGAATACTTAAGGATAATTTACTTTTCTCTTCATGCAGTTCATCTAGTTACTGAATTAGGGCAAGATCTCAATGCAATTGCAGGCGTAATGGAAGTCCCGCGTGTCTTTCGAGAATTACAGCCTCCCAAGTTACGACCTCGAAGGCTGGAAATCACACGGAGAAATTCACGTTCTTTCTCCTTATTGCTGTTTTAGGAATCGTTTGGCCAGCCCTTCTCCCCCTCATAATGCAAGGTTAGGCAATAATGAAAGGAGGAATGACGTTGCGAGTCATAAACGGCTACGTGTGCACTTCAGAACAGGGAAAGATGGCTGTCGTAAGCGTTTCTTCTGGAGAATCTTTCAGGCAGAGAGAGAGAGAGAGAGAGAGTACTAATTGCTTTGCTTAATTTCCTCCATGATACCGTCATTAACTGAGGCCTTTAAGGTAATGAGAAGGCCCTTCTCCTCTGTCCTCGGAGAATCATTCTCCACCTGCAGTAATAACATCAGAGCTACTCTCCATATCCCCTCGAGTGGGACTTCAAACGATCAGCTGAACTGGTCGGTGGGGCCAGAGCATTCATTTCGCCCTTCGCTGATCGCATCTCTTTGCTGGATGATCTGGCGATAGGTTCTGGCGGTCCCTCGTTGCCTTCATTGGAACACCTACCTCCATTTCGAGTCAATTTCAGTCGCTTTAGTTAAATTAATGCCTGCCTCTTCGGCATACACATGGCCCTCTTTGAATGACTGGGACTACAAAAGGATGAGCTGGCTCGAGGATTAAGGGTTGTCGTTTCTTTGGTTCCTTTTCCAGCAAAGAGGTTGAACTTTCGGGAGGGGTAGGGACGGATGTTTGTCCCAATTGACAATTTTGCTAATAGTTTTTTACGTGTGTGTGTGTGTGTGTCTATTTTACCCTGGTTGTGTTTTCAGCATCTAGTTTTTATGCAGGGACACTATGGGTCGATGTAATGACCGCCATACGAACAAATTTAAGCAATTTTAGAGTACTGGAAGGAGAGAGTCGGTATGTATTTCCATAATATAGGGAAATCAATAGTTAACAGCACACAATATATCTAGGTGTGTTTTCGGTAGCACTTTGCTTTCTCCAAAATCGTTTGAATTATGCCCTCATTTTAACCCTATACTCAAATATTTTGTTATAATTTTTATACATCTCTCCCTCTTAAACCATTGTTACACTATGCACACTGAAGAGGGAGTTGGCTCAAAAATCATTTAAGATTTTACCGGTATTTTCCTTGCACTCTTTTTCCTCCTTTCACATAAGTGGGATAGATCGTTTGACGTTCATTTTACAGTTCCCATTTGTGGTTTCACAATTGTTTTACGGCTGCAGTTCTCATTAAATTTGGATGTAAATGGGGCCTTTAACTTAGAAAAACATCTTGAATAAATAAAATTAAAAAGGTTTTTTAAAGGATTTATCATCATGCAAAATCTTCGCAGATTTATTACTGTAGCATGCGTAAAATATATAAAAAGGCAAAAGTTGAAAATGGAGACCTATTTTCCTTGCAATATATTTCGTCTTCTACACTCTTATTATAGTGTTTGTTGAGAGCCCTTCCCATAAGCAGGAATGCAATAAGCACTGACAGCGCACACGGTGTGGAAATTAATTCTTACCAGAAAAGCCAATAACATCACGCCAGACAGTGACTGATTGGAAAGCCTTAGGGTCGAAGCTATGGCGATTACCCAATTACACCTCCCCTCATCTTTTCCTTTTTCTTTTCTCTCCTCCCCTCCTCCTCCTCCCTCCTCCTCCTCCTCCTCCTCCTGTCCTCCTCCTCCTCCTCCCCTCCACTAACAAAACACTGGCCTGGCCTCCCTTTCCCCATTCCTGCCTCCTACTAAGGAACCGTGGACTAGGAATAAACGTGTCAGGCGACAAATGGAAATGGTGGTGGAAAAGGGAAGCATTACTGGGCACAAATGGAAAGGAGATAATCCAAGCTGAAAGAGATACTCTGATCTCTGAAACCTGCCAAAGGTGCTTTAAGGGACGTTTGACCAAATGCGTTGGCAAGATCGAGAGTAGTGTAATACGTAGTAAGGCAGCTAGTAGTGTTTAATTAGCTTCCATATTATATTGAAGCTTCGTAACGGTTCTGACAAAATTAGGGTGACAAAGTAAATATATATATTTTTTTTCATTTATTGCTAGTACTGCCATTTTATCATCATTGGCATTGCTTAAGAGGAGATTCTGTTTCATAAATCAGATAAACTCAAAACGAGATGATAATGAGACAGTATAAAATGCTAGGACATAATGTACAGGCCTTTTATATACAGTCATCTACAATGCGTTGAAGTGATCGTATCGGAATTAGCATTGCACCATGCAAGCTCAAATTCAGCATTCATGTCGTATAATGAAGATGCAAGGTCCTCTAGGAAGAATAGATTCTCTCTTAAAGCTGCCACTAACGATCAGTTATACTTGCAGACCTGAGCGGGCAAAACTGAACCCACCAACGTTCAGTTTTGTCCTGCACAGGTCGACTGTGTAGGTATAACTGATCAATAGAAATGAGCAGCTTTAAAAAGCTTACAAGTGCCGTCCATTTTGACGTCTCTATCTTGAATTCAGTTTTCACTGCATTAGCTTTCATTCCATTTTCATGTCATTTTTCTTTCTTATTATATTTTTTCACGGTCACAATCTCCTGTTCCATTTTCACGTCATTATCTTCAATTCTCTGTTAGTTTACATCAATATTACCTATTCGATTTTCCCGTTACTCTCTTTAGTTATGCTTAACACGTCACTATCTTAAATTCCATTTTCACGTCACTATATTTCAATTCTGATTTTTCCGCTCACTAATCTTCAGTTTCCATTTTGCACGTCAGTGTCTTCATTTCCGATGGTCACGCCCACTATCTTCAATCCACTTTCTTCTTCATTTTCTTGTTTTCACTAATCTTCAATTCTGATTTTCACGGCACTCACTCTTCAATTCATTTCCATGTCACTATCTTCAATTCTGATTTTCACATCGTCCACTGTCTTCATTTCCATGTCACGCCACCTTACTTCGGTCATGATTATTCTGTGATGTTGGGGAGATATGGTGTTAAATCAAGCTCTGTCAAGTGTGTCCATCTTTGTTCTTCGTCGCTTTCTGGAAGGGTTTCCTAAACAATAGTTATCATTTGTGATCGTAGTTCGTTTCAGAAGTTTGCTCCTTGTAAATGTGCATACCCATATCACTAGGCTCTAGAATATTTCGTAATATCTATTACATGCAGTTACTCTGTACTCTCTAGTGACTATGTAATTACAACAAGTTATTCACAAGTTGTCCGGCCTAATTTATAAAAAAAACTATAACGAAATAACAAACATAAATCAAATGTAATAGGAGTAAATATAGAACATAATTAAAAACAGAAGAATAACGGTGACCCCAATGAAACCTTTAGTTTTGAACCAACTATAGAGGCTTTTAAATGACGTTTCACTTCATTTAAACAGTTGGATTTCATTCATTCTTCGTCCTTGTTCTCACCGCAGTGTTGTTTTTCTTTTCTTTCTTTCTTTCTTTATTTCTTTCTTTCTTTCTTTCTTTCTATGGCAAGAATATTGGATTTTTTTCTTAGCAATGACAAGCACAAATATGCAAAGTTTTCTTGTTGTGAAACGTATGGGACGATTATAAACTAGCTTTCGTACACGACAACTTTTGGGCAAGTTTTTGTACATGAGGGTGTGCAGTTTAGAATTTTGTTGAAAAATCAAGAGTTAATGCAAATTAGGTTCATGTAAGTTTTTTGTGAGATTGAAAAGGTCCTGGATAGATATGGATTATATATATATATATATATAATATATATAGATACTATATATATATATATATATATATATATATATATATAAATAATATATGCGTGTATTATGCATACATACATAAGTAACGTTAAACATACAAATTTAACATAAATTTACATTCTTTAGTAATAAGAGCAGACGATTTGCTAAAAGTATAATTTTTGCATGTAATGATAATTATTATTATTAATTTGCTTCTGTAGCTCCAGTCTCAGGCTGTTGGTTACTGTCGTTGTGGTGGTCAGTTGCTGGATGACGACCGTCTTCCCCTTCAATTGGGTTGAATGCCTGGCTGCCGGACGAAGCTCCTCTGTTTGCCAGAGGTTCCATTTCGTGCGTTGTCGTTTATTCTTCATTTCTTAACATCATTGCTGAGTTTTGCTATTTAACCCATAGCTTGGACCCTACCCGTCAGGGATAGGTACTCATTTACAGCTGAGTAGACTGAGGAAATTATGGTAAAGATCCTTTCCCAAGGAATCAACGCCGAGGAGAGCGGTCTCCCATCCAACGACTGACCAGCCCCAATGTTGCTTAACCAGTCCATTGACAACCTAACCCACTCTGCCACGGCGCCACTTATTATTATTATTATTATTATTATTATTATTATTATTATTATTATTTTAAACATTTTTCTAATATGCGTGATATTTTTCCTCACAATTTTCTTCAATATCCTGTTGATATTGACCACACTGGAACAATGAATCTTACCATATCTCTTTCCTCACTTCTACCTAATTTTTGTACCAATGTACATACGTATTTCATAGTGTCCGAATTGTTACATCAAACCATATCTTTTGTTTACATAATTTATGTTTAATCTAATTAATATATTTGAAGAAATAATTTTGTGCATCACTTACATTTTAGAAAAAACAGAAAAAATAGATTACCATTATCTAAATCAACAGAGCTTCCACAATGGTGTTAAAGGCGGAGGATACACATTTGTCACGTTTTGTTCGTCTGGCATAGTCTCACAGTCCGGAGGTCCACACCAGACCCTTCCCTTCTTTTCACACCCTGAGACACTTGACTTGTAAGAAAGTCCCTTGCTGGCATTTTTTTTTTATCTCGAAAAGCCACGTTTGAAAATGGAGTTTCCCTGATCTTAATGATATATTGCAAAATATCTTTGGAACTAAGGCATATACCAACGACGAACGTACTGGATTAAATTAGTGTTAAGACACGTGACTTTTGTGAACAATGTAAATATGACTGTAACCATAAGGTTAATAGTTACCATGTACCCCTTGTTCGAACAATTGAAATTTATACATTCTCAAATCAGTTACTATATCATAGTTAAAAGCTGCGGTTTTGATAGCAATTTTTTCGCATCCAATGTCAAAAGAAGATAATAGATTGTTTTTTGTATAGAATTTCATTATATACGTATATATATATATATATATATATTATATATATATATATAATATATATGTGTGTGTGTGTGTGTGTGTGTGTGTGTGTGTGTGTGTGTATGTGTGTGTATGTATTTTAGATTCTCCGTATAAAAGATGTTTATATCCTGCTATGGCCACATGAAAGACTTTTGCATTAGGTTTACTTGTCCCACCATTCCAAAGCGACAGGGTATTATTTTTTTATGAATTTCCTTGTCAGGAATAGGAATTGTGTATTATAGTAATACACATTAAAGCAGAAAAGTTTCTTTGAGAATTACATCTCGCATAATTAGAGGGCTGTG
The DNA here is from genome assembly GCF_015104395.2 of Macrobrachium nipponense. Taxonomy (NCBI): domain Eukaryota; kingdom Metazoa; phylum Arthropoda; class Malacostraca; order Decapoda; family Palaemonidae; genus Macrobrachium; species Macrobrachium nipponense. The sequence continues at coordinate 35,522,658 of NC_061108.1, forward strand.
TCTTCCGCTGCTTCTAGTTGACCAGAATAATTACAGTTGCTGTACAAACCCGTACCATCGTATGACGAGTATGAAGAATAAGTAGAATTTGCAAGCTTAATCTTAACTGTAAAACTTCTGTGTCTGGAGCTTAATAATACCCTTCCAGTTACAAAACTATTCTTTTTAAAGTTAACATGACAGAAATTTTATGTACAAAGTTTGAGCATACGTAGATCTACCGTTGTTGCAAAACTTACCTGTTGGACGATCCATGAACAGAAAACCTGTCGACTTGAAGAAATAATTCTTATATTATTAACTGGTGATAGGAGAGACTCTGGGAGGAAGGATTTTTGCTTCCAAAAACACTCCAAATGTCTACAGTACTCAGAAGGAGATCTCATGATGATGAATTGAATTTAGAACGTTTTCAACCGTTTTATGTGACCGGAGATAAACTTTGGATTTATCACTCTGATCATGCCTTCTAACAATTTTGAATGATAGAACCACACCATTTTTCCACTTTTAAGATTATAAGGAATTTGACTGAAGTCCATGACTCACACGAGTGGTGGTATTTGGCAGTAATAGGAGCATTGAGTTCAGTGTTTACAACAGTCGTTTGGTAATGAATAAGAGGAAAGTTGAAGTAAAATCATGATTTTGTTATGGCAAAACCTCTGAGCGTAATATCATTGAAAAGCTACGAAACAGAAGAGTTATGAATTACTAAACCATTTTTCAATATACCCATGTATAAGACTTATCGGCGTGTCTTCCTTTTTGAATTGGTCAGTGTGTGCAGATGTGTGTACGTGTACGTCAGTGGGTATGTGTATGTGGGTGTTTATGCTTTTCCGTCTTGAAAGCTAGTATTACCTTTATTTTGAAAGCATCAGGCGTGCAAAGTATTAGCTATTATTGAAATCTATAAAGGCAAAATCGCTTAAAAAAAAAAAAACCTAAAAACGCCTATTTTAAGAGAGTGTGCGTGTATGTATTTTTGGGTGAATGGCTGGATGTTTCTGTGGATGTACATAAGTATGTCGACGTCTGTCTCTTGTTTTAGATTGAAATTATAATTCATACAGAAAACATGTTTTATAACCGTAACTTGGAAAGTAGTATAAGAAACATACTGACAAATTTCAACTGACAAGACAGCAATTCATGTTCCAGACAGGTTTACGAATGTCCAAACAGAAAAGAGAGCCAACTTCATTTCTGCTCTGAATGCATCTGAGAGGAGAAGGACCCCAGACTGAGAATACTTCAAAGGGATCTTAATTTGGAAAGAAATGAGATTCTAGGTAATGACGGCAAGAAGGAATTGAATTAATGTTTTATACGAGGGCGTAATCTGGACGATTTTTTGTCGGTTCGTCTTCATGTCTGGGTCTCAGAATTTCATTTGCGTCTGTGTAAATGGAACGTATGAATTATAAACAACTTTCCCAGATTAAGTTTTATTCCATCTGGACTTTGTCCTCATTGAAAAATGACTCATTCGGATGTTGCACATATGTTATTAACAAAGGAAAATTAACTTTCCCACCTTATCGGGAAGAATGTTTCAATTTAAGCAAATCGAATTACCTAATATCTTTCACATAGACCACACACCCACTCACACGTGTACAAATAGATATATATATATATATATATATATATATATATATATATATATATAATATATATATATATATATATATATATATGTATATATATATATATATATATATATATATAATATATATATATATATGTGTGTATGTTAAGTGACTCACTTAAGTAGGGTATTCACATATTCATAACGTACACATGTCTATACAAGATATAGTAAGGTCTGTTTCTCCCTTGCATATCAACCCCCAGTAAGAAGCTGGGGACATCACAGTTGCAAATTAAAATTTTTCCGACATGGCATTGGTTGGAAACTTCCACGCCTTGGAAATTTTCTTTGGAGTACTTTTTTTTTTTTAATTCGGTTGATAGGCTTCGACTAAGTAAAGAGCGTATTAACTCTCTCTCTCTCTCTCTCTCTCTCTCTCTCTCTCTCTCTCTCTCTCTCTCTCTCTCTCTCTCTCTCTCTTGAATATCATAAGAACGTTTATGTCACGTTTAGAAATATTTATCAGATGATATTGTATTTTTTATTTGTGTATTAATAAAAAAAATAAAGAAACGGTTCGGTGGCAGGACATTTGCGTCCCTGGACATTTGTGGAAGTCCTTCTTTTTAATAGTTGATTATCAAACCTTATTGTATGTAAAAGCATTTAATAATTCTAAAAGAAAAGAGTAGGTAACAATACATCTTTAGAAAAGGAATTAAAGAAAAGATTTTAAAATTTACAAGTTCACTTTTTCAAGATTTAAAAATCATTGTAGGTTCAAAAATACATCAAAAGGTATAATGTTGAAATGAAACGAATACAGATTAAAAGTATTAAATATTTCAAGGTTTTAAAAAAAATCATTGTAGTTCAAAAATATCTCAAAAGCTATGAATGTTGTGGGGGATTCCTTTCAAGAAATCTATCTTGTTTTCCGGAGTAAACTTATCTATTAGCGACAGGATTCTCTTGGTTGCTGTTTTATTTTTTTGACTTACTAGAACTCCTCTTTGAAAGTCACTTTTTTTCTTTATGGCAATAGCTTCCACCTTTATCAATGTATCGATCAGTTTCCAAAAGAGGAATGTTGACACGATAAAGAATATTGTGAGGCTGTTATTACAACTAGGCAACTGATCTATAACTCTCTCTCGGACATTCCAAGACTCGATAGAAAAAGTTAGTTCCATCCTTATCCCCCTTCGGCCTCCTGCTTGGCCAATGTCTGTCATTTCAAAATAAGCGGTATATTCTGGCGGCAAATCACAGGCATCGGGCAGCAAAGCCTTCGACAACGTCAATTAAAGGAAGAAACGCTAATGCGGAAAAACATCTAATCTTCAAATTTAATACCTCATCTTCTCTATACCGTTGTCTTAGTCCAAAGTCATATTTTCTTAAAAATAGACTGAGATAAATGAAAGAGACATGAACTTATTGTTACTTCAGGAAACGTTTCTACAAAAGCTTTTTGAGTTCCTATTTCAAAGTCTGTCAACAAAGATCTTGGATTAACCTGCCGTTTGAGTTGCAAGAAATATGTGAATAGACGAACATATGTTTCTTTGTCTTACCCGAAAGCAGGGCAAAAATTCTGGGAATACTAAATGCACCTTTTTGAATATGAATACAATATAGCTGATAATATATTGATGGACTTACTTTAAAAGTACCATCTGCTGCCCAGTTAGGAAAACTCGCCAAATCTTTTAAGCCATCTTCCGTCGGAAATATTAGTATTCTATTCTCGTCATCGGTATCAGATTCAAATGCAAGGAACTTCTCTCCAGTTGCAAGAAAACAGTAGGATTCCGGTATCTCAAAATTATTCCTTTGCTGTGGAATTGGTGGTCCAATTTGAGATTTTGTCTCCATCGACGTACATTTCTTCCCATTGATGATAAAGGTGGCATGTTGAGAATTGTAAACCGATCTTCCTTAGCGATCGTTGCTCCAATAACACTTCTTGCTGGTTCGCATGCTGAAACTAAAGTAGTTTTTAACTCGGACATAACTTCTTGTGCTCTAACTTTAGCAGCGGAAGATCCATGGTTGTGCTCATTACATCGTGTTGTGATGCAGTCATTCACTGTATGTATTCTTGCTTTGCAAGATCGCTGATACACATTCCTTCCAGTAGGTTTTTTGTTTCATCATCAATTTTTCTTTTTTTGCATTTGGAAGTAGTAGCCGTAATTTTCCTCGTCAACGAATATTTTCCCACCAGTATTAGATTTCCTAAACTTAGCCATGGGCCTTGATTAAATCTGTGAATGATAAAATCTAGGATGTAGCAGATGTTTGCAGTTCGCACTGCTCGAGTTAACTAAATTTTCTGGCTTAATGTTCTGTTTGCTTTCAAAAAGAATATACCTTTTGTTAAATTTTATGGTTACTACCTATTTGCTTGTCTAGAGCTACTAAATGTGTTTGTGTACAGTTATGGTAACTACCTATTTGCTTGGCTAGAGCTGTGGAATGTATTGGTGTTCAGTTAACTATAACAAGCAATAGTTTGGAAGTACACTATTGAAAAAAATAAATGTAGAGCTGTTAAATGCGTTGATGTGCAATGAGCTACAACAAGCAACTGTTGAAAAGTATGTTCTTGAAAATAAAAATGCGTCCTGAAAAAGTAAATCAACACATTTTTTTTATTTGTAAAAAAAAAATGCATTTTATTAGGGACGCAAATGTCCGGGACGCAAATGTCCTAGAACCGAACTTCTTTAGGTAGTTATTAAAACTGTAAGGACAAGATTTTCAGGTCAACAGACAGTAGGCAGAATGTGCATTTTTGATTGCCAATGGCGATGCTCTCAAATGTTTGTTTCTTGCACTGATGTGAGACCAAATGTCCCTCACGACAGCAGGAACACAGAAAACCCCTCCCACTGTCCTCCAGGGGAGTCCATAGATCTCAAAAAGGGCCTGTTGGTAACCCCTGCTGTACTCTTTGCTATTTTACTTGAAGGTATTCGATTGTACTCTGCAATGAATTCCTTTCCATTCATTGTTAGGCTTTTGTTTTCGTTCTTAATCCACATTACCTCCGCTTTCTTGGGGTCCATAACCTTCTTCCGGATTAAGCTTCAAGCTTTTAATTTCATAATTTGCTTCTAAGGATCTAAAATCTAATGGGTGTGGTCTATTTAAGGAATTAGGTTGCTTGCCCCCACCGGTTTGTGGATCAGAAAAACTTGTGATACTCAAAGCAGCAGGAGCTTTGCAACAATTCTATGCCAGAAAAATGACAAAATTAAAAGAAATATAGACTGCACTCATGTTCTCTACATATAAAATGTAGTTTGAATATTAGATTGGAATTTAGAATGAAAGAGAGTTCTAGGGATCAAATGATCCCAAATAGTGTTATGTGTTATGTGTTTATAAGTTGAAGATGATATATGTAAACAGTCAGATGAATATTCCAGAGTCTTTCAGTTTCGGTACACGTAGTTAATACTTTGTTGGCCAAGCCAAGTATCGTATAAATGCACGCTTCCTAAAATACGCTTAAAAATCTACATTCGGTTGTTAACACCTGATAATTCACACCAGCCATCTTTTGCAATCTTATATGTATTTTTTGTATGGAAAGGTAAACCAATAAATGATCTTGTATCATTTCTATAGATGAGAGAGTATTCGCCTTTGAATATTTAATTTGATTGCCATAGCAGAGGAATCAATTGGATAAAAGCAGGCCGTTATATTTCTATTTTTTTTATATTTGATCATAAGCACGGTATTAATTATGCATAACAAAATATGATAATGATATTCTCTATATGATTGCCTTACAATTTCTGGGTTTATGTTCCCTAGAACATGCAGCTGTTTACATTTAAATCTTTATTTTTTACTTGACTTATTTTACAAGTAATACACCAAATGTAATGTTAACTGTAATGTTTTTTTTATAGTTTTCTAGTAGTAGAATGTTATGCAAGTTACCCTTTAATAGTTAACGGCTAGTTGTTACATCATGAACACAGACGTGTTCAGAATAGCACTCTTTACTGTCCTTCCGTTTGTCGCTTCTGACAGGAGAGACTTTTATGTAATACTATTTTGTTCAACACACTCATATTTTGAAGTGAAAAAATAAGTGAATAAAACTTTTAAGAATTGTATAACTTCCATCAAAAGTTTATTATTCATGGTTGGTATGCAACATAAAGAAGCAGCGTCCTATTTTTCCCTCTTATTATACTGTCCCCGGTGAATTTAGGCCAACTGGAATATGGTGATATGCCATTAAATTCTTTCATTTTGGTTTACTTAATAATCAGATGTAGATGCACGAATGATTGCGAAGAACATCCAAAACGAAACCACTTTAGTCTGTAGAATTGTTGCATGAGATGAAAATATCTGAAGGTACTGTGTATCATGCCGGTATATAAATTCAAGTCATTCTCCAGTCAGTAGAGATGAAATTGCAATGGTGCCTTCCTGCTTTGACGCAATAATCAAGAGCCATTTATAAGTGTTCTAAGCAACGCCGCCCGAATTCTAAAAACCTGACTGGTTTCGAAAACCCATGATTTTAAGTCATTCCGAGGCATCACACGTTCTCAACTATATTGGGTTGCTTATTTGCCATGACCGAAACAAGTCATTAAGTGACGAAAAAATACAAATTATCATGCTAAAATAACATACATAGGTTACGGGAGCCGTTAAATCAATGATATGGGCAATCTTTGTTATCAAGTTTCCATCAATAGGTATAATTGCGTTTACGTCAGCCAAACGGTAAAGTTTGCACTACACAGTCAAGAAAAGGTCCTTTTTTATAAGGGAATATTTTTCTCACCCTGTCTTTTTGAAGACACTGGAAGGACATCAATGGGATAGTGGAATAGTTTATTTGTCATTCAAAAAGGGTCTCAGATTTTTCTGTTGTTGAAATGAAAGAAGTATTACTTTCCTATAAGTATTGATGTCCTGATGTTTTTCGCTACTGGCATAACATTATATGTATATATATATATATATATATATATATATATATATATATATATATATATATATATATATATATATATATACATACACACACACACACACATATATATATATAATATATATATATATATATATATATATAATATATATATCTATATAATTCTATTAACACACACACACACACACACACACACACACATATATATATATTATATATATATATATATATATATATATATATATATATATATATATATATATATATTCCCATCCACGCGTGACATTCTCCTTCTTATATTCACAGATATTAAGCAGTAAGCATCGTTTAATATTCACCTCAATAAACCTTACGAATAGCTAACACCCAAGGGGAATTATAACTGATAAAGTGCTTCGTCCCGGGCACTTATAATTCCCCTTGGGAGTACGATATTCCTCCGGTAAAATGCATTGAGTTTTTAAACGATATTTGTGGGTTTTTATATATGCATGTATATTTGTAATATACAGCATATAAAATATATAATTCTTGTCCTTTTTTTTCCGAAATGGTAAAAGAAATGGTGAACTGAAATTTTTTGCGGTTGTTTCACTTCCGTGAATTTATGGCTTCATTAAAATTCTCCAGAACTTTCCCCCGCAGTCACTTGTACAGTTAAATGCCAATACGCGAACAAGCTGACTATGTTGCAGAATTCTGTATTCTTGTCATTGTAAATACAGAACAGGAAGAGGAAAAGAACTTTGGAATCATATGTGGCACTTTTTCTGTTAACATTTCACATACTATGTATATAGGCGTGTGTGTATATATATATATATATATATATATATATATATATATATATATAATATATATATATATATATATATAGAGAGAGAGAGAGAGAGTAGAGAGAGAGAGAGAGAGAGAGAGAAGGAGAGATATGTATATATATATATATATATAGAGATATATATATATATATATATATATATATATATATATATATATATATATAGTTACATATATTATATACCATATTATATGTATTATATCTTTGATTTTTACCCTTTTGACAGTTAACCATCTGGTATTGTTGATCCCTGTGTTTACCTGATAGCTTTCTTTCCAACTGTATTTCATTCGTTCCTTGACAATGTCTTAGTAAAGACGAAAGCGCTTGGATTTCTGCCTATCATTTTCCTGTGGTATTCGCTTATTTAATGAAGTCACGTGCATCTCTCTCTCTCTCTCTCTTGTAGTAACTACCATGTCTTCTTATTACAGATGTACAAGGGTTTTAAATTCTTCCACGGACGTAAAATTCTCGTCATTTGGTTCTTCATGTGGATCTAAGGCTTTGTAGTGTCAAGCGTATTTTCTAAAAGTCAGATGAAATCGAGAAGTTAGGAGAGCATTGTGGTTATTAGTTACCTGTATATCCTAGATATGTCCAGAAGGGTTAATGCTTTAGAGGTTGGCACATTCAGACAGGGTAGATATAATTACAAATAATACAATATATGAATATGTGAAATTATAATACTGTACTGGTGTAAGCTTGTTATATAATTAATACGATCGAGCCCTTTCCAGTCCCCAACTTTCAATTAACATGGGATTCAAAGAAAATTATGACATGCCTTGTGTTTATCTCGGGAATTCAATAGATTTTTTCTCCATCTACTTCCAGCAACGCGGCTTTTGTCTGAGTCTGGAAGGTCGCTGCTTGAATTCACACAGCACCGGTACTGCGCCCTTCTCAGGGAGGACGCGCCCACTTCTTCAGACGTCATCACGGTTGTGGCCCATCATAAAGAAGGTAGGCTCTCTCTCTCTCTCTCTCTCTCTCTCTCTCTCTCTCTCTCTCTCTCTCTCTGGAGGCAGTTTGGTCGTCTCATAAAC
>NC_061108.1:35531619-35591619 GCF_015104395.2 Macrobrachium nipponense
CGTCTCATAAACGAGTGAGTCAGCGAAGTGACCCGATCTTAGTGAGGAATGAATGAGTGTCTCCTCGTGTTCCTATAAACCCATTATTCTCCTCTGTATTTAGCAGTGAACTCGTATCTTATTGTTGCTGGACTTTTGTGTATGGCAGTTGATGAAGGGAAGAGAGGAGGAGAGAGAGAGAGAGAGCGGTTCCAATATTCTGTCAAGATAATGTAATGAAAAGATCAAGATCATATAATAAGAAAAAAAAGAAGCCCTAATGAAAATATTCGTAACTCTCTCTCTCTCTCTCTCTCTCTCTCTCTCTCTCTCTCTCTCTCTCTCTCTCTCTCTCTCTCCTAACTCTTCGTTCGTAACAAATTCAAATGAATCTTATTGTTTTTATGTTAAGAATCATTTATTAAAAATTATTTACCTATGGTAACACAGATGGCCAGAATTTTTAAACCCAGTTTGGTACACTTAACGAAACATGTGATCATAACAGGTAACTTAGGATTTGTTTTAGAATTCAGAGAAACATCGAAGCAAACTCAATTTTCTAAACTGTGCTTTTTTTAGCCTCATATAAATCAAGTATAATACAATGAATTCTTCTATATGATTACTTAATTTTTCCTGTATAGAAGCCAAGAATTATGCATGATAATAATAATACGGTCTCATCATTTCCAATCTCTGTTTCATCAAATGAGCAGAATTAAGTTGACAAAACTGGTTGACAGAATTAATTAATAATGGTTGCAAACTGTTCAGTTAACAATGTAAGTTGATCAAACGATACATTAACGGAATTAAGTTGTCAAAACTGATTGACAAAAATAATCAGTGATGTTTCAAGACAGATCAGTTAACAATGTTCGCTGACCAAATGATACAATTACAGAATTAGGTTACCAAACTGGTTGACAAAATTAAGTAACGATTTTGCTGATAGATCAGTCAGCAATGTCAGTTGACCAAAGGATACATTAACGGAATGAAGTTGACAAAAATAATTAATGGTGGTTTCAAACAGATCAGAAACGTACGTCAGTTAACCAAAAGTTGCACTCACGGAATTAAGTGGACAAATCTGGTTAACAAAAATAGTTAGCGATAGTTGCAGACAAATCATTTAGCAATGCCAGTTTATAACTTACCAGAATTAAGTTGAAGACTCTAGTTAACAATAATGACTAATGATGGGTGCAGAAGGAAAGATCAGTTAACAGTGTCAGCTCCCTAAAAGGATATTAAGAGAATCAAGTTGATAAAGCTGCTTGACAAAAATAATTAACGATGGATGCAGACAGATCAGAAAACAGTGTCATTTGACAGAAAATCATGTAATTTGACAAAAGGGTCATTACCTTAATTAAGTTGACAAAAATATTTTACAAAAATAGTTATTGGTGATTGAAGACATATCAGAAAACAATGTCAGTTGGCCACAGGATACAGTAACTGAACATTGGTTCACAAAAGTGATTGTCAAAATTAATTAATGGTGGTTGGAAACAGATTAGGAACTAATGTCAGATTACCTAACGATACATTATTAGAATTAAATTGACAAAATTGGTTGCCACAAAAGAATGAACGAGGTTTGAAGACAGAATAGATACCAATGTTTGTTGACCTATACATTACAGAATTGAGTTGACAAAAGTGGTTGACAAAAATACTAAATGAAATTTGATCAAAGATCAAATGTCAGTTGACCAAGGGATAAATTAAGAGAATTAAGTTGACAAAAATTATTTACAATGGTTTTAGATATACCAAAAAACAGTGTCAGTTGACCAAAGGATACATAAATAGAATGAAGTTATCTGGTCGGAAAAAGATAATTAGTAACAAAGAAGGCAATGTAAGTTGACCAAAGGATACACTAAGAAAATTGAGTTGACAAAATTGGTTGACAAAAGTAATAATTGATCGTTGAAGACAGGCCAAGAAAGTGTCAATTGACCAAAGGATACATTAACTAAATTAAGTTGACAAAAAATTATTGACAAACATAATTAACGATGGTTGTGGACAGTTCAGTTAAAGTCCAGTCATATGACTACAGGCTATGTATTAAGTTGACAAAACAGATTAACAAAAATAATGATGGTTGCTGACAGATCAGTTAATGTCAGTTGACCAAAGGATACCTTAACGGAATTTACTTGACAAAACTGGTTGACAGCAATAACTAATGATAGTTGCTGATAGATCAGTTAACGATGTCAGTTGACTAAGTGATACATTTTCAGAATTAAATTGAATGACAAAATATGACTCTGCCATCAAAATAATTGGAGAGACAAATTCCTTTGAGAGACATTTACATTGTAAAGTCTCTAAAGATAGTTCGAGCTGCTGATGTCACGTACTTGAACAGACAACTCCCACGTGAGTTAATTTGCGTTTGAAATGGTATATTGGGGTTCTACGAAAGCTCTAAAGTTTATATTTTTTTCATTGTTTTGAGATAAGTTTACATCACCATTGCTATAACGTTTCCCGGTAGTCGTGATTTGATTTCGGTAACTGTGACTCGACTTAGAAAATTAAAATGAGACTGCAGCTCTGAATGGGAGAAACATGTGGTAATTTAACGTAATATCAAAGGCGGCTAGGATTATTTTGAAACCAATTATGGTTCAACAAAAGAACTTTCTTGGCTCCACATTTGAGAAGGAATGGAGCATTTCTTGTGCATTATAATATTACACTTTCAACTCTGACGTCAAATATTACCTCTTATTCCATTCTATGCGTTTAGTTATCAAAGTATTGTATATAATTCGCCTAAGTTTGTAATGTCAAAAGCGACAGATGAAGCACGACCTGACATATTCCCTGGCCCATTCGGCCTCAGATGAAGGTCTCATGATGCTTTCAAGACGATAAAATTCTCTTAAATTTCTTTCAAGACTTCTCTGATGTGCATTAATGAAAATGCATCATGATCATCACATGTGGCAAGATGAAACATTACTTATGATATCTAGATCCTATCAGTTTTATGAAGATACAAGGGAAGTTCAAAGGGACACAAACACCGAGACCAGAACAACGACCTCATTAGAGGAAAGTGGCCGGTGCAAATGAAAAGTTAACAAGAAGGCGGAAACGCAGACAAAGACAGTCCAGTTAAGATCTCATTAGACGAATTGGTCTTTTGACACTGAGAAACCTTTGAAGCAGATTCTCATCTTTTTGTAGATCCCCATTCCTCAAAGGCTTTCGTTATAGTTGTAGTTTATTGCAGTGTACGTTTATTTCAATGACAATACATTATTCTCTTCATGTGAAGCAAGTGGTAGTCATTAGGTTTGATTTGAAGCCCTCTAAGAAAAGATAGTGATGACTATGCATGATGTTAAAGAAGGGGCCATTTCTCTGGCAAATGCATACCAAAAATGATATCCCCATCGGGAGTGATTGCGATTGTTGCTAGTAAATGGGGTTAAATTATTAAAGCTATAAATAGAAATATAATTTTAGTCAATATTTATCTCTTACAGGTGCCTCCATCAGATACAGCATCACTGGTGGAAACCGAGATGGCCTTTTTACCATCGACCAGAAAACGGGACTAATCACACTGGCAGCTGCTCTGGACTACGAACTCTACGATAAGGTAAATAAGGAACCGTTTCTCTCCTGCATTCTTAGCCTACGTCAGACTCTTCAGTTGATATTGCATCTTTTGTGGCTGGAGTTTCATTTACTAACAGTTGGTTGGTGGCATTATTCATATGAGTTGTGAAAGGTCTTCCTGAACAACCGACCTATGAAATTCAAACTACCCCCGGGGCCTCCTTCGGTCCTGGGGGCCAAACTTTAACTTATTTCTTCACATCTTTGCTCTCACAGAGGTCAACTCCACGGCCAAATGGCCGTCGTAGGAATGTGATAAAGAAACCGATTCTTTATCTTAACTGTCATATTTTTCCTGGTGAAATGGAACGTCTACCGGAGAGAAACATGATATATGAACCTGCCCGTGACAAATCTAGCGTATTCAATTTCCTCTGGATGTTTTCTCCTTTCTGTTCCTACCAGTCACATCACTTTTGAATTGTTATTTTAATGGACCATTACGTAGAGTATTTTTTCTATACTTCTCCATGGCTCGCAGGGAAACTGGGAAAAACATCCAGGAAAAAAAAAAAGAATGTTGTTGGATAACAGTCCATAAAATTTTCATCGGATCATAAGTCATGTGTTTAAAGAAAAAAAAAAAAAAAAAAAAACAGACATCAGTTCCAGTTCTCTCCACTGAAACGTGACCGGAGGAAATCGTTCGCTCGTGTACTGCTATTACCGTGAGTTACAGATGTCCAGTACAGGTTTTTTCATCTCCTATTGTCTCTGGCGAGGCCCTGGACATGCCGAGAAGAGAAGCTTTGATTCCGGCATTTCCTAATGCAGGGAAGAGTATAGTTAACCATGGAGTCACTGGAGATCGTTAAGGTTAAAAATACTTTTGAGTTTTTACCACTGCCCTATTTATATGAAATTCATATAATATTCATGCATAATCGCCAGAGTTTAGAAATTGTGTAGTGATCTATCTCTAATATAATAATAATAATATGAAGCCCAGATCTTACCAAGTGTAAATAATTTACTCGTTTCATATAATTCTAAATGTCGGAGATGAAGAAGAGTAATATAAACATGAATAACGCCCACTTTGTCTTATTAGCAAGACGAATCCTGTTGCATGTTAAGTATTCCTGAGATATTGCAATATTTAACCAGTCTTCGCTTTAATGACGCTGATTACCCAGCATCATAGTTAATGAGGGTGATTACTTGATACTGAAGTTGTGTTTCCTCGCCCACTGCGTGTCAGTGAAGAAATCAGCGTTCATTTCGTAGGCCACAGCAGGAACCCAGCAAAACCGATTAGAGAAATTGCCTTCCCAAGGAACCATTAACTTAAATTCCTGGAATTGGAAGCAGTAATCGTGGTGGAAGTAAATCAGTTGCTTTAATATATGTGACAGGTGCATGGGAGGCTTCCTCTTAATGCACGTGTTATAAAACCTGCATACACGCATATACACATACATGCAGTAAACTGCAAATGTCCTTTAATATCCAGTTTGCTCTACCTCGGAATTAATATATTTTCATATATGTTAACTGAAGGGGAATTTCTTATTGATGATAATTTCGTCCTCTCGTGGATTCGAACGAGCGCACAGAGGAGAAAATATATTAATTCCGAGGTCGAGTGAATTGGATATTAAAGGACATTTGTAGCTTATTGCATATATATGAAGCACGGGGATGTGATAAGAATTTATATACATACATACATACATACATACATACATACATACATACATACATACATATATGCCTTGGAGAGTAGAGGTTTAAGGATAAGCAGGAAAGACAGAATATATGACAACCGAACTGGATGGCGATCAGCAAACAACAATCAAATTAGGCGGAGGAAACATCAAAAGGGTCCAAAAATTCAAGTACCTTGGAAGAGGAAATTAACAACCGGATTCAGTGTGGTTGGAACAACTGGAGGAAGGTGTCTGGTGTCATATGTGATAGGAGAGTCCCTATAAGATTAAAGGGCAGAGTGCACAAGGCAGTGGTCAGACCAGCAATGACATATGGATTGGAAGCAGCACCACTAAAGAAAACAGAGGGCAGAAAGTTGGACGTAACCGAGATGAGGATGCTTAGGTGGATGAGTGGAGTAACCAAATAGGACAGGGTTAGAAATGAACATATTAGGGGTACAGTAAAGGTACTGAAGCATCAAAGGAAGTGCAAGAGGCAAGGTTAAGATGGTATGGCCACCTGATGAGACGAGAAGAGCATCACATGGTAAGAGAAGTGATGGACGTGGAGGTGGAGGGAACACGAAGGAGAGGAAGACCTAAGACCAGGTGGAGAGATTGCATTAGAGATGATATGTGGGAGAAGAGAGTACGGGAGGAAATGACACAGGACAGAGGTAGATGGAAAAGACTCATTAAAAACGGCGACCCCGAATAGGGATAAAACTGGGAAGAAGAAGAAGTAAAACCAGTACTTGTATATAAAACTTCCTTTATTTAGTTACGACTACCGGTTTCGGAGTAGCTGTCTCCATCATCAGTTTTGACAAAAAAAAATAAGAGAAAGAAAAGATTGAAAAATCACTAAATCGCAAACAATCAAACCTGGTGATGGAGACAATCACTCCGAAACCGGCAGTCGCAACTAAATAAAGGATGTTTTATGTACTGGTACTAGTTTTCCTCTTTCCATCATCCTGAATATATATATATATATATATATATATATATATATATATATATATATATATATATATAATTGTTGTATTTAATAAGACGATTTCACAATATTAAGGCTGTCTGATGTACTGTAATCGAAGCTGGTTGTAAAATTGCCAAAAGATCGAATTTCTTGCTGAAATTGGTGATGATAAAGTTGAGAAAGAGGTCACCGGTAATGCCTTTTATTTTATGCACATCAATATTATATTACTAAAAATTAATGGCATACATAAATTGAAGGCAAAGTCTTACGGTAGTCATTTTAATGTTATGAAGCATAAGACCAAGTTGTAATAATTTTAAGTTTACCTTGAGGTTTTGATGACTAGGAATAAAATATTAGGACGTATTTCGAAGCACATTTAACCTCTCAACTTGTCATACAAGTCCTCCTTCCTTGACACAATTCTGTCAGGATGAGCGCTTTCAAAAGACGACATTTTCGAGAAATAATACAAAAGACAATTTTCAACGTTCTGAGCCATCCGAAAAGACGGGGCGAAATTGACGTACGGTCAGAATTCCGCCACTTTAAATGGCGAAATCATTCTTCGCGAGAAATTTGCGCATAAAATACAGAAGTTAGTGGACAAAACGTCACCCGCGCAAACTTAAATTTCATTATCAATGCGCCATTAATTTCTCCATCGTTTATTTCCTTTACGCGCATTGCAGAATCTTTGGAACCTATTTATGTGAGTTGCCATTGAAGCAGAGGACAGCAACTATCCTCAGGAGGACTTAAATTATCATTTTATATTTCCTTTTATTGCACGAATTATCCTTAGTTTGCCATTTGATTTAACTTGATTTTGGAGGCGACTGGCTTGCCACATTCTCTCTCTCTCTCTCTCTCTCTCTCTCTCTCTCTCTCTCCCTATATGTGCTATATATTATATTATATGTATATATATATATATATATATATATATATATATATATATATATATATGTAGTAAATATTTAACCTCATTATCACATGACAAAAGAAAGTTTGTCTAAAAAGCTGAGTAATATATGAAAACAAATTAATACAGTCCGTATTGATTATTGACTTAAGCAACTTGAGCAAATAATTAATTTTTGTATAGGTCATAATTTTTATTTATTTATTTTTTTTTTTGATGGGGTTGCTAGTACTCTGATACTGTTTTGATCGCAGTAAACAATAATTCGTACGTGAGTGTTTTTGTGTTTTTGAGTGTGTCCCTGTGTAAGTGTAAGGCGATCGGGCATTCCTTGCCTGTACGTATTTGATGTATACATAATTCCTGGGAAAATTCAGCTTCAAAATTATATTTTTTTCACTCCTGAAGAGAGGGTTTTCTCATCTAATATGGACGAGTCCTTGATAGTCAATAAATTATACTAAACAATGATTGCTTAATATATTTTTTCACATTGATTGATATTCTGTAATACAAAAATTTGTTCTCTCTCTTTTAACTGATAGTACCTGACATTTCTAGGGCCGTCACTCTTAGGAAGTCAGTGTATTTTATAATATTAGCATTGATCGTTATTAGAAATTACCGACAATTTCTAGACAAGAAAATGTCTGATATTTTTTATCAACATATCATCTGCCAGTGTGAGTCATTTTGATTACTGCCAGATTTTCAGAGAACAGGCAACGAAACCTTTTTTGTAGAATATAGTACTAGCTACAAGGAAAAATACTTAATGCTCACTGAAAGCTTATGAAATGTTCTAAAAAAATCATGTTATTATTAGAGAAAATATTAATGAATAAATGAATGACCCTTTGCAGTGATCAAGGTTGAAAATATATTTCCTTTAGTCATATTTCTTGCACATTATTTTTTTCCCACTAAACATTTTCCCATGTTATTTTTGTCTATCCTCTCAGTTCTCCCTTATGTACCGAAATGATTTTGAAGGAACATAATAATTCATAAGGAAATCAAATTGGCGAAGACGCCGGGCAGATCATATTAGAGTGAAAGCGAGAAGCTCATTTCGGTCATTTCTTGGGCTTTTCTTTCTTTCCAGTTCGTTATAACTTTTCCCAGAATTAAAATGGAAAAGGGGAAGATATCAGAAAACACTGACTTCTTGCATTCAGCGATTAATGAACTCATTAAGAAAACCTTTTCATGGCATGTTTCAATTCTTTTGATCTTATATAGCCTCTGCTCATATAAAGACGGAATCTGGAAAGCAGTCTTAGACAAGCATATGAATATTCGCACACAACATATATATATATATATATATATATATATATATATATATATTATATATAATTTATATCATATATATCATACATATACATATACATTTATTTATATATATACGTATATATATAAAATCTCTCTCTCTCTCTTTCTATATATATATATATATATATATATATATATATATATATATATATATATATATATATATATATATATATATATGATATATATATATGTATATATATGTATATATATATATATATATATATATATATATATATATTCCCCTAATATATTAGATATATATATATAATGCCAATGCTCACGTAGCATCAGCAACTTACTATAAGTATTACTAGTAAGTTACAGCCACATGTGCTTTGGCACTTGAAGGAAACAACAGGAGTTCTAGAAAAAAAAAAATATATATATATATATATATATATATATATATATATATATATATATATATATAGGAGAGAGAGAGAGAGAGAGAGAGAGAGAGAGAGAGAGAGAGAGAGAAACCCTGCTACTAACTCTACTAACTACTCCGAGACTCTATTTCAGCACGAACTCGTAGTTTCGGGCGAGGGCGGAGGTCAAGTGGTCCACACGATTGTGCAGGTAGCTGTGGCAGACGTGAATGACAACCCACCTGTCTTCACTAATCCAGATCCATACGTCACCGTCATCGAGGAGGACGATAGGCACCTCCCAACCACTCTTATAAAAGTAGGTGTTGATAAATAGTATCGTCAGCCTCTTTATATTATGGCCTTCAATATCCTCCTTGGTTTCTTGTAAATCACCTTTGTTGCAAATTTGATGGCTGTTAGTATTCGTCATTCTTGTATTTTACCCCCTTTTTTGTTGTAAAGTTGGATTGGAATGAATTACAGGTAAACAAAAGATTAAAGGTAAGTTTTGCAATGTGCGTAAATCTGTTTGTAGGTTTTTTTTCCTTTCATAGATGGCTTATACATGAATGTTTGTAAGACCCGATTGTATTTTACACAGCACTACGAGAAAGGTTTATTTTTACGAACATTTCTCGAGTTATTTATTTATTTCTCTATCAAATGCTTTCAAGGTCTTCTATTGCTCAAATGGGACGTTTTTAGGAGTTCAGAGAGTCAAACAAGAAAAAAAATATCTTTATTGCAACCGTAGAATATTGAAGAAAGCGACTAGTGATTACAAGAAAAAAGTCCATGTTTTGTTATTTATGTTTCTTATCTTTAATTTTTGATGTGCCTGCAAAACACCTGTAAATACGTTGACGTGAGTCGCTGGGATCAATATTCGGTTTTTCTTTCATTATAGGTCGAGGCCAGTGACCCAGACCAGTCGGACGAATCTGGGCTTTTATTCACTCTGCGAGGAGACGGGGTTGATGGTTACTCTCCAGAGGATGCCTTCTTTAAGATACATCCACGGACGGGAGACCTTTTGCAGTTGAGAGTAAGTGAAATCAAAGTTTAAGGATTCCTATCCCTTTACCCTGTTGCCCCTTTGTCCCCTTTTCCCTGTTTCCCTAATATGTTCGTATGAAAATTAAGATATACATTTTAAGGAGTATATAATTTGAATATCACATGTCATGAAAGTTACACTTGATGTAATAGTCCCTGGCCCGTATAAAATACTTATATTTTTATGAGATTGTTTCAATGTTTTATTTTCAAAGAATGTTACTTACTCTTGATTGATAGGCCCTCGACCGTGATCCGCCAAATGGGAAAAGAATGTGGAAGTTGAGAGTCAAAGTGCAAGATGGTCAGGAACCTTGGAAGGCTGGAAAACGGCCCAAAGGAACGAAAAACACATCTCTGAACTCGAGCGATCACTCGCCATCGTGGGACTACGAAAACGAGTTTCAAAATGACCAGCCCATTGAAAATACTCTTGAAGGAGACGATGAAGTGACCAAACCTAACAAAAAGGGCGGCTTTAAATGGGACATTTCCAAAGTTCACGAAGATGAAATTAGCAGACTGTGGGAGACAAAAGGCAATGGGTATGATCGGCTTGTGTCGCTTCAAAATGGTGGGTCAAGTGCAAGAAAACATGCTTGGTCACGAGAAAGAAACCATAAATATAAAACAAGGCCAGTATTTTGGACATATTCGAATGACAGGCAACACCCGTACACACAGCACTTTTGGAAATTCCAGGAAATAAGTTATAAAGATACCAAACAGCTATCCTGGAATGACCAAGCTAGGTTTGGTATTCCCAAGTCTGTATACAATTACAAGAATGAGGAAAACTCGCATCAAAACAGCTGGGAGCTCCCTAAGAGATTGAGAGACGATAAAAGGATAGATAAATGGGTCAGCAGACCTGAATCCAAAGTAAGAGAGAGTGACGGTGATGAAGAAACGGAATCGAGTTTCAGCGACAGGAGACCCAATGCTGATGATCATACCAGGCACGTTAACCGGTTAAGAGACGCCCTCAGTGACTCCACCAACAGGAGAACAGCAGATGGACAAGGAGCGAAATTTCAAAATACAACAAAGGGAGAGGTTTAGACGAACAAGGAATGAAAGACAGAATTTCACTCAGTAAATCAAAATATGAAGAGTTCATGGTTTCATCGCAAGACACTTCAAGAGCGAGTGGTGAAGGGCAAACCCTCGAACAGATCAGGAAATTATCGAATTCAAGATTAAGCTCTCTTGCAGCTATCAAAAACCAGAGTACAGACCCAACAAGTAACAAAGGAAATGTGAAAGAGATTTGGGTAGGTGATAGGGAAGGTCATCATAAAAACTCTAAATCTAGACGACTTCTCCAGAAAGGTGACAGTACCTGCAAAGGTCAGTTTTCCACATGTGACCTGATTCCTGAAGTGAAAGGTACGAACGAAATCAGAAAGAACAGCCAGTCCTCATGGAGTAACAGTCTTAAGACAAGAATTAAATTCAGTGACGAAACAAAGCGTACAATTGAGAGCCATGCAGATGAGTCACCTAACTACCTCATTTCACTTGACAAATTCAAGAATGCCCCATATTTCGAGAAATGCCAATTTTAAACCTTCGACCTCAGATATGGAAGTAATCGAAAGCCCCGATGATGGACAGCTGAGACAAGAGTCCCGCTTTGTGAAAAAGGCCAAGAGGTCTCCTGATGGGGTATTTCAAACAAAACGCAAAAGCAGTAGTATGCCATATGAAAGCCCCTCCGTTATTCAAGAGTTCATAGAATCTAAAGCGTCATCTTCTAGCACAGTGCATAAGTTAGGAAGTATGCAAGAATCTGGAGACCAATTCAGATATGATCATTTAAATGACATGAAGGAAAAGAAAATTGAAAGTTTCCCCGTCCACTCCACAATATCTAGAGAAGCTACTTCTTCGATGTCATTTTCATTAAGTAATGACACCAAAAAACCCTCTACAATTTTATCTCCCAAGAGTAAGATTGACCCGGTGAGAGAAGGGGTCATTGCTAACAGTGGCCTACATTCCACAGGTGTTACTGCAAATTCAACTACATTTGATGAATACTCTCATAATCTTGAGTTAAACTTTTCAAAGCCCTCAGCATCACCAAAGCTACTTGAGACTCCCATGGGAGGTTTTGCGCTCAGAGAAGCTCGTGGTACATTATCACAGAAAACGAGAGCACATCCAAACAATAAACACCGAAGCTCTCTTGGTAAAAGAAATATTTCTTCACCCAAGACTAAAAACTTTCTCCCTGCTTTAGTCACAAGAAATCGACGGATCAGATCCAGCAGTCAAAGTTACAGGAAGCCAGGTGTCAGAAAGCGAGAGAGCAAATGGGTATTGAAGAGGCCAAGAGGCAAAGGCTGGCTCTCGAGAGGGGCCAGAGATACCATAGTGGAATCTCCTTTCGATATGTTTGACTTAGATGAGGAAGAATGCTACGAGGCGCCCCAGGTCAGTGGCTCGGTGACCGATGAGACAGGGAATCGCAAGGACAACCCGGTCCATGAGGTGGAGATCCTTGTGACAGTCATTGTCAAGGATATTAATGACAACGCGCCTATCTTCCCCAACGTGACGATGTTTGGAGAAGTGCAGGAAAATGGACCAGTAGGTGAGTTGATCATATTCTCTCTAAGTTTGGTCATTTTTACTTATGTAATTTCTTAGTTTGGCAGATAATTCAGTTGAAATGTAATAATACAAAATGTATTTTATAGTTCTTCAGCATGGAAAGCACAATTTTTATCTATTAGCAGGTGACAAAAAAGAAAAAAAGAAAAAACTGACATGTGCAAAAATTACTAGTGGGCACTCATTAGATTGTGCATTTACCATTGCAGTTAACGTCTAGGGAAAAAAAACATTTTATCTTCATGGGAATAATTTTTAGTAAAGTATCTCAATTTCTTACATAAATAGAACTATTTCAGTAAAATTTTAGATGCGAACGTATCAATCTATCTGTTCCTTCATTATCAATCTTAACATATCTTGACAACATTACGAACGATTTCATTGAAGACATTAAAAAACTGTCGTATTATGCCACAGTTTGACTGAAGCTGAAGAATAATACCTTATGAAACCCCAGTCTCTTTCCAACAGACACGCAGCTACAGTTCTACTGTAATTAAAAGTTATCTCTTTGCTGTCTTTGAATTATTTATTTTTCGAACAACTACTATTCTCTGATGAATTCAAACACGATTAACAAAGTAAAAATTACAAATATGTTTTGGTGTAAACTATACAGCCACATCCAGCCCAGCTGGCAGCCTTATTTTAGAGAATCCCAATCTATCAGGGACGGGGATTCCGCAAAACTTTACTGCTTTTCGGATATTTTTCTTAAAGATTCAGTTTCACAAAAAAAAAAAAAAAAAAAAAACCCTTGCAAAGACTAACGAATTTATCATTCTTATTTTGCTTCTCTGGGAAACTTTCGAAACCGGAAAATACTACGAGAGGATTAAAGTTGGCCAGCCATTTGAAACCGGGCGCTGGATTCAAACCCTTTCCGATATGAGAGTTTTTTTTGTCTTTTGAAACGAGTCCCCTGCTACTCTTTCTCTCGTCCCTTTCACTCGATTCCCACTTCACGGCTGCCGTAGTCTTAAGTTTCAGCACCAGTTTTACTTGGGATTTTATCTACCTCGAGATTTTAGAAAAACTGGCTTTGAAGTTTTGTTCTGAAGAAAACTTACTTTTTAACTTCATAAACCCTTCTTTCTTGTGCCATTATATACTGCTCTTTAAAAAAAGGCTTCTCTAACTCTTTATTTTTGAGAAACGTTTTCGGAGAGGCTTTACAACAATGTAGTTTTATATGTTTGCGCGAATTCATTTTCTGAAGCATATGAAAGAGATGTAACAGCTGAATTTTTCATCGCAGATTTTTCATTATAAACTGACACCCTGAAGTACAACTAAATTCCAGTTGGTCCTTGCTTTTGCTTTTCATGGTAGAAGAATGCACATACACAGATATGTGTATATATATATATATATATATATTATATATATATATATATATATATATATATATATATATATATATTATATATATATATTATTACTGTGTGTGTAATAACTTTTACCCTGACCTCTTCCCATCTGAGAAAAGGGGGACTTCTGACTGTGTTAGCCTTCCTTCTCTTAGTAAATCTTTTGGAAAATGGACGCTAGCCAAATACCCTTTCCCACTTCGGTGACGACCCACCTCAGCCAACTGATTGTAGGGTATATAATTCGTTATCTAAGTCAAGAGAGCACAATCTGTTACTGAACAGAGCCTCCCCGTTCGCTGAGGACACCCGTCCGTCACGTGAGGCAAATACTAACCGTAGCATTAAATTGCATCACTGAATTCTTGTGAACTTTAATGTGAAGAAAGATGCGTTTCTACGAAAATAGAGCGGGAGAGTCGTGTGTGCATGACGAATCAAATATTAAGTCTGGAATGAAAGGGAATTGAGAATAAGTTTCCTATTGCGAGGGAAAAAGCAGTCGAGAAAATGATTGTGGTCAGAAATTTATTCAGCTGCATTTTGCAACTATTTGGGCACTGAATGATGGATCTATGAAAAATTGACTCTCAAAGAGTAAATATTTTCCCTTCTAATTTAAATAAGTTATGGAGAATAACTGAGCAAGAATATTTCGGATATTGTTTGGGAATATTTTCACAGGAGACTGAATGTTTCAAAAGGGTTCCAAGGCTCACGAATAAAAAGTCTTTTATTGACGGCAAAATATATATGAGCTTCAGCGAAATCGGTAGGTTAAAAGTGACATCATACAGAGGCTGTGGTAAATGAAGATAGAGCTGAATTCCTGGATGTTCAAAGGAATTTTATGAATTAACGTAGTATTGAAAGAAATTATATTTCAGACTATTTTCGTGACAAAAAGAGAGTAATTGACGAAAGTTTAGCGAACCACTCAAGTTATAACCACTGTTTTCCATCAATAAGCACGACTTATGACATTTTTGACAAAATTATGGTATGTGTGTTTCATTGTAAATGTATGCAAGGACGGTAACTTAAAAAATATATAGAGCTTTAGAATAAAAGATGAAAGTGTTGGTTATAAAACTAACAGTTATAAAATATATAAAGCGCCATAGAATAAAAGGTGAAAGTATTGATTACAAAAATGGCTCTGCTATTAGTACAAGAATCACTCATTCTAAAAGAGACTGAGCTCATTTTTGTAATGACTGTTCCTAGGATAGGCAAAATAAAAGGAAAAAAACTGTCCAACTGAAATCTAAATGAAGCAAAATAGATTTTAATATCGGATGAAATGAGAACATTTGTGTTGTAAAAGACATGCCCGTTTGTTCCATTAGGGTTTAAAAAAAAATGTCGGCACGGGTTTAATTGCTGCTGTTCCAGTTTTTAGAATTTTGTATCGTTTTATAATTGGCCTAAGGGCAGCTCATTACGAAAACCGTACTCGAACTTTAACTTTGCATTAGCTCGATGTATGTATATGAATCGCGGTGATCTGATAAAAATTCAAATGTATATATATATTTACTATATTATTATCAGAGAATAAAGCTAGTTGGCGAAGTTACCAATATCTCTCGCACGAGAAGGGTAGAAATTCTTCCAAAAGAATTTCTTCCCCCCTGGGATGTCCCCCTTCATTGTTATTGCAGACCTCCTTCCTGAC
The DNA here is from genome assembly GCF_015104395.2 of Macrobrachium nipponense. Taxonomy (NCBI): domain Eukaryota; kingdom Metazoa; phylum Arthropoda; class Malacostraca; order Decapoda; family Palaemonidae; genus Macrobrachium; species Macrobrachium nipponense. The sequence continues at coordinate 35,547,253 of NC_061108.1, forward strand.
CTCGTACTGGTCGATTACTCAGCAATAATCTTTTCCAAGTTGTCGGGAAAAGGATTTCGTTAATCTTATTTGGTATGAGAGCAGACAGGAAGACATATGTATAGACAGAGAATACTGAATAGCTGGTTTTCCGTTTTTTATTGCTACTTACATACAGCGCTTGCACCCGTTACATGACGGTCCTTTTAATATTGTTTCCCTATCTGAAAGTAGGTCATATTTTCAAAGCAGTAAATATGTGAAATCAAGGGAGGTTTAGTGCTAGCCCCTAAGTGATCAGATGCCCTTAATTGCGTTGGATTCCCCAGGAGCTAGTACTAAACACGGCGAAACACATTAGACACCCCCTGGGCTAGTATTAAACGCGGGGAAATACATTTGACTCCCCCTGGGCTAGTATTAAACACGGCGAAATACATTTGACTCCCCCTGGCTAGGTACTAAACACGGCGAAATACTTTGACACGGTGGCTAGTACTACACGGCGACATTTGACTCCCCGGCTAGTACTAAACACGGCGAAATACATTTGACTCCCCCTGGGCTAGTACTAAACGGCGAAATACATTTGACTCCCCCTGGTAGTACTACACGGCAAATACATTTGACTCCCCCTGGGCTAGTACTAAACACGGCGAAATACATTTGACTCCCCCTGGCTAGTACTAAACACGGCGAAATACATTTGACTCCCCCTGGCTAGTACTAAACACGGCGAAATACATTTGACTCCCCCTGGGCTAGTACTAAACATGGCGAAATACATTTGACTCCCCCTGGCTAGTACTAAACATGGCGGCGAAATACATTTGACTCCCCCTGGCTAGTACTAAACACGGCGAAATACATTTGACTCCCCCTGGCTAGTACTCAAACATGGCGAAATACATTTGACTCCCCCTGGCTAGTACTAAACACTCGGCGATAATACATTTGACTCCCCCTGGCTAGTACTAAACATGGCGAATACATTTGACTCCCCTGGCTAGTACTAAACACACGCGCGAAATAACATATTTGACTCCCCCTGGCAGTACTAAAACAGGCGAAATACTGACGGCTCTTTCAGTACTAAACACGGCGAAATACATTTGACTCCCCCTGGCTAGTACTAAACACGGCGAAATACATTTGACTCCCCCTGGCTAGTACTAAACACGGCGAAATACATTTGACTCCCCCTGGCTAGTACTAAACACGGCGAAATACATTTGACTCCCCCTGGCTAGTACTAAACACGGCGAAATACATTTGACTCCCTCCCTGCGTAGTACTAAATACACGCGAAATACATTTGGACTCCCCCTGGCTAGTACTAACACGGCGAAATACATTTGACTCCCCCTGGGCTAAAAGTGACTAAACACGGCGGAAATACATTTGACTCCCCTGGCTAGTACTAAACATGGCGAAATACATTTTGACTCCCCCTGGCTAGTACTAAAAACACGGCAAAATACATTTGACTCCCCCTGGCTAGTACTAAACCGGCGAAAATACATTTTGACTCCCCCTGGCTAGTACTAAACACGGCGAAATACATTTGGACTCCCCCTGGGCTAGTTTGACTTTTATCCCCCAGGCGGAAACACATGGGGAACACCCCCGGGGTAGTATTAAACACGGTGAAACACAAATTTGACGGTGCCCCCTGAGCTAGTATTAAAACATGGAAAAGAAACAGCATTTGACTCCCCCTGGATCTAGTATTAAACATGGAGAAAACACATGTTGGACTCGCCCTGGCTAGTACTAAACATGGCGAAAATACATTTGACTCCCCTGGCTAGTATTAAACACGGCAAAATACATTGACTCCCCCTGGCTTTAGTATTAAACACGGCGAAATACATTTGACTCCCCCTGGACTAGTATTAAACACGGCGAAATACATTTGACTCCCCCTGGGCTAGTACTAAACATGGCGAAACACATTTGACACCCCCTGGGGTAGTATTAAACACGGTGAAACACATTTGACTCCCCCTGGACTAGTATTAAACATGGAGAAACACATTTGACTCCCCCTGGACTAGTATTAAACATGGAGAAACACATTTGACTCCCCCTGGCTAGTACTAAACATGGCGAAATACATTTGACTCCCCCTGGCTAGTACTAAACACGGCAAAATACATTTGACTCCCCCTGGCTAGTACTAAACACGGCGAAATACATTTGACTCCCCCTGGCTTAGTACTAAACACGGCGAAATACATTTGACTCCCCCTGGGCTAGTACTAAACATGGCGAAACACATTTGACACCCCCTGGGCTAGTATTAAACACGGTGAAACGCATTTGACTCCTCCTGGACTAGTATTAAACATGGAGAAACACATTTGACTCCCCCTGGACTAGTATTAAACACGGTGAAACACATTTGACTCCTCCTGGACTAGTATTAAACATGGAGAAACACATTTGACTCCCCCTGGACTAGTATTAAACACGGTGAAATACATTTGACTCCTCCTGGACTAGCATTAAACATGGAGAAACACATTTGACTCCCCCTGGACTAATATTAAACATGGAGAAACATATTTGACTCCCCCTGGACTAGTATTAAACACGGTAAAACACATTTGACTCCTCCTGGACTAGTATTAAACACGGTGAAAAACATTTGACGTCCCCTGGGGTAGTATTAAAGACGGCAAAACACATTTGACTCCCCTTGGACTAGTATTAAACACGCCAAAACACATTTGACACCCCCTGGACTAGTATTAAACACGGTGAAAACACATTTGACATCCCCTGGGGTAGTATTAAACACGCCGAAACACATTTGACACCCCCTGGACTAGTATTAAACACGGTGAAAAACATTTGACGTCCCCTGGGCTAGTATTAAACACGCCGAAACACATTCGACACCCCCTGGGATAGTATTAAACACGGCGAAACATTGTAGATGAATCGTTGTTGCGCCATGTTTAGTACTAGACCTTGGGGGTCAAACCTTCCGCAACAAATTGGTCATTTCACAGATTCCCAAGGGATTTCGTGAAATTGCTGTTTCACGTATTTACGTAACATGTATAATTACTGTAAATTAGTTAGTATAAAGAAAATTATTAAAGAATTACATTCAAAAGAACACAGATGCCATATTTACATATGTATGTATATGTATGATTTATAGGATTTTGGCAGTTCCACGCTGGGACGAGTGGTTTTCGAGCTGGGCTGCCAATCCGGTGGTCCCAGGTTCGATTCCCGGCTCGTCAACGCGGGAATCAGAGAGATTTATTTCTGGTGATAGAAGTTCATTTCTCGATATGAGTGTGGTTCGGATCCCACATAAGCTGTAGGTCCCGTTTGCTAGGTAACCAATTGGTTCCTAGCCACGTAAAAATATCTAATCCTTCGGGCCAGCCCTAGGAGAGCTGTTAATCAGCTCAGTGGTCTGGTAAAACTAAGATATACTTAACTTTTTTTTTATAGGATTTTGGCACACATACCAAGCACTGGGACAACTAAGGCCAGTCAGCGATGAAACAGAAATGGACAGTGAAAAGATCTGAAAGGTGTAACAGGGGGAAAACCTCAAACCAGTTGAAGCACAATGAATCAGTTGTATCGAGAGGGTGGACAATAAGATGGAAGGAAGACAATACAAATGAAGGTACAATAAAAGAAACGAAAGGGGGCTGGAGTTTGAGGCTGAAGGGTCACTGCAAAGACCTTAAGTAATGCAATGATGTTTAATTTGTTAGGAGGTTTTGCCTTTGCCAAAGGGCTCATCAGGTGGGTTTTGCCTTTCCCTATTTTGAGAATAGGGAAGTACGCGGCACCCACGACCCCCCTTCCCTCCCTCCCTTACATCAAAGACCAAGACCAAATCAGTCTTGCAGGGAGATGCAGCAGCTGCCAACTCTTAACAGTGAGGGATTAAGCTGGCCTTATGCCAGCACCCAATAAGGTGGGCAGAAATCCAGTTTCGATGACAGAGGCATTAACTTACCATGCTAGAGGTTGCCTGTGGCTCAAAACTGGTATTCACAGCCTTTTGGCCCAAGTGCAATAGAGTTTCTTAAGGAGGCCTAGGTTAGGCCAGCACCAAATAGGTGGACAGAAATCCAGTTTCGATGATAAAGGCATTAACTTACCATGCTAGAGGTTGCCTGTGGCTCAAAACTGGTATTCCCAGCCTTTATCTCCGATACCAGGCTTCAGACAGACAGACATACTTGCATGGAGACACTCCGGGAAAGCCTGAGTATCATGCCGTTTTTTATGTCTTTCGGAAGCCTCTAGAATCTCCGAAGACTTTCTGGTTCGCCTCAAAGGCATCGCTGGTCCGACACTTCAGCATATCAATGCAGTCCATTAAATACAAAACATAAAAACTGTTAAGAAAAAAAAAAAGACAAATGAGAAAGATCAGGTCATTGAAACTGCCAGAATTTCACTATTGGTTTAATGTTGAGGACACCTTCAGTTGTCTATCCTTTATATATATATATATATATATATATATATATATATATATATATATATATATATATATATATATATATATATATATGTGTGTGTGTGTGTGTGTGTGTGTGTTTATGTGTATGTGTGTGTGTGTGTATGTTGTATGTATTTATATGTATATATTATATATCCATATATCTATATAAATAAAAATGTAAATGTTCATTTGTTCAAAATCTTAAATCTCCAAAAGTTCTTCGCCGATTGCTTTGAAATTGACACAACATTTTCATTAGAATACGTTTGTGTTTTTGTAATGGGGTTTCATCCTACCTCCCCCCCTCCGAAGGGGGTGGGAGTGAGAAGGGCTTCCTGAAACGTAGCTACTTTTGCCCGTGAAACGGGGCTGGTTATGCCCGTAGACTTAGTTACTCTACGAATTTATCATGCATAATTTCTGCATATGACTTATCATTTGGAAATAAATACAATAGGCGGTAAACATCAATGACATCAAAGAGGGTGGAGATTGACTCGTATATATATATATATATATATATATATATATATATATATATATATATATATATATATACTTGTTAAATTCAATTGCTGTTCTGCATCGAATAAGTTTCGTGTGTCGATTTCTGGTGAAAAATACGTAGGCTTTCTGATTCTTATATATATACTATATAACGTATATATATATATATATATATATATATATCTATATATATATATATATATATATAGAACTCATATCATATCATATCATATAATATACACACACAAACATATATATCCTATAATATATATATATATATATATATAATATATAATATATATATATATATAGTATATATATTATTATATTATAAGTATCCATATCATCACTCAATATCTATCCTAATATACACACCACAAACATCATGTATATTTATTATATATAACTATCTCTATATATATAGCCTAATTATTATAACCTATTATAATTATATATATATACATATATATAATATATATATATATATGTATATTATTATAGATATAATATATATATATATATATATATGTAATTTACATACACATAGGTACATTCAAAAGAACACAGATGTCATATTACATTCGAAAGAACACATATTACAGTGAAAAGAACACAGATGTCATATTACATTTAAAAGTACACAGATTACATTGAAAAGAACACAGATGTCATATTGCATTCAAAAAAACACAGATGTCATATTATATTCAAAAGAACACAGGTTGGCATTCAAAAAAAGAAACACAGGTGTCGTATATATTCAAAAGAACACAGGTTGCATTCAAAAGAACACAGATGTCTTATTACATTTAAAGAAACATTGTCCATTAAAGTGAAACAATTAGTGAGCTTCCTATAATGCCATCGAGAAGTCTTTCATCTGGAGCATAATAGGTCTCGTCCTTTTTCACCCGAAAGTCAAAGTCTTATTTCCCGCTGTTGCCTTCTTCGCAGACCTGTCGGTGGCCGAAGTATCTGCCTGGGACGCTGACGACGCCACCGAAGGCACCAACGCTCGCATCACCTACGCCATCGAGAAGAACGTCATCCACGACAAGTCCGGAGAGGCCATCTTCAGCGTGCATCCTCACTCCGGGCTGGTGACGACCGCCCTCTGCTGCCTGGACAGGGAAACCACGCCCGAGTACCATATTCAAGTGGTGGCTGCCGATGGGGGAGGACTCAAAGGTCGGTTGAGTAATGCTGCGCCATACTTACAGTCGGGGATCATTTCGATAAATGTGTGTGTGTATCTCTCAAGTATAAAAGATTCATTAAAACATTCTGGTTTACACTTGAGACGTATCCTGTTTTAACAGAAGAATTTATTTGTTATGTATGTATATATATATATATATATAATATATATATATATATATATATATATATATATATATATATATATATATACATACATGCAGTAAGCTACAAATGTCCTTTATCATCCAACGTTCCTGAAGTCCTGATTTCTCCTCTGTCCGCTGGGCGCTGGTTCTAATCCACGAGAGGACGAAAATATTATCAACTAAAAATCTCCCCTTTGGTTAACATAATGAAAATATATTAATTCCGAGGTAGACCGAATTGGTTTTTAAAGGACACTCGTAGCATCATGCATGTATATGAATCACGGTGATGTGATAAAAATTCATTATATTTATATATGTGTGTGTGTCTGTCTGTTTTGTGTATGGATTCTGCTTATTATATAAATGGTAGGAGAGAATTGCTTAAATGTTTTGCTAAAAAAATGTTCTTCTTAATGTTTTCATGATATTTCAAATTGTTTTTAGTTCCAGTCTGTGTCGACGAACATATGAATAACCTGTCATAAAATCTGCCCTGCTGTGATATTACAGAAGTGCAGTAAAGAATCGTCACATTTTTAGTGCCAACTTGAAAGGGAAAGACTTTTCTCATACCATCTTTTCCGAAATTCGCTGCGAGAGAAATTCACAACCAAGGGCGTATGGTGAAGCTTTAATCCTAAGCCCCCGTATTTCACCGCGCCCTTACCAATATACGATAAGGAGCGCCATGAGATTTATGACGGCATAAGAAAAAGTATTGGGCGGGAGGTGTGACGCAATAAACCTCACAGCTCAGTAGCTGAACATGACAGATGTGAGTTTTTTGTTGCTGTGAGTTGGATTATCGCCCTGGAAAATGGTAGGTTATGTAATGCCAAACGTATGTGGAGAGGCTAAATCGTTTTGCCCCTTTTTTTAAAAAATTATTTCAAAAGGCAGCCCAAAAGTTTTTGTCGTAGATTTTATTTACCTTCGTACATTTTGGATGTGAATAATGCGAATGCGTTCTTGCGTGCTAGTGCATATTTTTATGTGTGTTCTTCGGTAACGCTTTTAAAATGAACCAAGTAAATAGAGAAGTCTTGTCTCAAATGCTGGGAGAACTGCTCTATCATACTGTATTCAAATAATAAGTAATAACTTTAAGTTGATTATGACGTATTTTTATAAAAATATTATTCGCATATTTCCTTCGGCTTGATTTATTCCATTAATTATATCTGATGTGCTATCTGTAAGCTTAGTACGCAGTTTATGTTTTTGAATGAAAAGCAAGAACAATGCCAATCACTTTATTTTCAAACTTTATTTTCAATCTTATTACTTGAAATCGAAAGCAAAATACCCGCGGAAATGTAAAGCCAGTAAATATCCACTTAGATTTACATTCAGTTTCCCTACAAAGTTTTAAGATTTCTTTTCCTCTTGTGTTCCTCATAAAACGTGGACTTTTGCATCCCTGATTAAAAATGAATCAAACTCCCATACACAGGATAATCTGATCGTGCACTTCTTTTATTTTGCGCACCTGCGCGTAAACATTGAGAAGTAAAACGACTCGGAAAATATAAATTCAACCTTATTTTTCCTTCACGAAATTTGCTACGAATAAAAGAGAAAAATAAGTCTCGCATAAATGAGAGCTCCTCGGGCGACATCGCGGAACGAAACAGAAAACATAATCTGTAAAACATTTCAGATGTGAAGTGGTTGCCATTCCAGGCGGAACCCACGACACATATTGTAGTGGTTAAGGAGAGAGAGAGAGAGAGAGAGAGAGAGAGAGAGAGAGAATAACTTTATTGCAGACGATATTTTTTCCCCTATAATTCTATTAACATTAAAGCATACGAATACGCTTAATCCTTTATTTCATGCTGTTACGTAGTAGACATTATTATTATTATTATTATTATTATATTATTATTATTATTATTATTATTATTATTATTATTATTATTATTATTATGAGGATCAGCTCTATTCATATGGAGCAAGCAAGCCTACAAATCCAATCTTCCAGTGCATATGGTGCTCGTCCGAAAGAAGTTACAGAAGATGATAGGAAATAGAGAGAGAGAGAGAGAGAGAGAGAGAGAGAGAGAGAGAGACAGAGAAGGTCAGTTGTTAGAAAAGTAAAATTTATTAATAAATTGGTAAAAATACAAATAAATAAAAAAAACAGGTGAAATAATTGAAGGTAGTAATGCATTTCAGCTTCGCTTGAACGTTTAAGGCTCTAATTGCCCAACATTAATTCAGCATTGGTGAAAAATGACGCCCAGAGGAGTTTCACGTTAAGGAGACTAATCCCCCTGCATACCAGATGAGACATAGAATCTTTATAAATTACATTTCTCTTCTAGGTTATGCTGGGGCTTAGAGTCCCCCGCCTGGGGATTACTCATCTAGGCAGTGAATGTATTTCTAAGGTCTTGCATAATGATTTTCATCTGTTATGAATAATCTGTCTCTCTGTCCTTCATCGTTATGCACACACACACATATACGTGTATATATATATTATATATATATATATATATATATATATAATTATATATATGTGTGTGTGTGTGTGGTGTGTGTGTGTGTGTGTGTATATATATATAACTTGAATTTCCACAGTGGTCTCTGGATGAGATCGGTTGCGAAAATAATTGGAATGAGGTACCAAGACTTTCAACTTCTATTCCAAAGTCATTTTCCTTGAAGACGACTTTGGAATAAAAGTTGAAAGCCTTGGCACCTCCCTTCCTTATTAATTTTCATGTGAGGATCTCACTTGTATATATATATTACATATATATATATATATATATATATATATATATATATAATATTTATTTCTGTGCTCACACACACACACGCGCGCGCGCGCGCGCATCTCAAACAACCACAGGGAAGAAGTGAGTGTGCGTCCGTAGCTAACGTGTCACGTTGAGGTGATCAGCTGTTTAATCTCGGATTGATATGACGATTGTTCGATCCGGATTTGAATGCAAGTATATCAATCTTGAATATACTTCCCTCGCAAACAAGTGCCGTTTTCTGTTTATATGTAAGTGGGGTATTCAATTCAGCAGTCTATTTCCCATGTGCCTACATGTTTCCATTCTCTAGAAGTGACCTTGACAATGATTAATTTCGGCAAAAGTACAATAAATACATTCATAAATCTTATCTTTTTGGATGTTTTTGCCATGTCTGAGAATATTTATTGATTATTGATTTTATATTTCCGTTCATTTTTTTCGGAACTAAGATGGATATATGTATTATCTGATAATTTCATCCACATCAGGACCTCTAGACAGTTGCTTTTAGGCTATTTAAAAGTTTCCCATTTATTATCCCTCTTTAGTTATCTACTTTTGACGTTAGAATTAATTCTATTAATTTTCGACCTTCATTCAAACTCGTCCGATAATGTCAGAGCAGGCAGGCCTGACTTCATATCTCATTTGCCAAGAAGTGTTTGCTCTCGACAGCGTCATCCCGAATGGCAGCTGGAAAATAGGCTAGTGCGTTGCGGCAGACATAATTCCTATTACGGAAAGGAGTCTCAAAGACCTTGGTTTCCCGGTGGAGGACTTGGAGTGACTGAGAAAAATCGATATTGTATTTCGGTAAGATAATATCAGTAATATTGATTATATATTACCCAATTTAAGTTCACATATTTTTTCAGTGTGTAGCGTGACATTCTATGGGTAATTCATTCCATATTTCAGTATTACCAGAATACTGACGTCATTGTTGACGGAATAGATATTATACGAACAACACCTGGTAATGCTATTTAAAAAATAAGGAAAAGTTTTCACTTCCAGCATGACATTAGATCGCGATGATTGGTCTACACTGAAATGTCATGAAGGATGTGTTGTCTAACATCGTGTGAATACGATGTCCTTTATATTATGGAAACAATTAAGATTACTGGGTTTATTCGCACATTATAATTCTGACAGTCATAAATTACGGAAACCTGCAAAATACTGTTCACATTTATTAAACAAGAATTTAGATCAATTAAGAAGAAACACTCCTTAGATCCTTATATCTTGAACAGCTTATCACTAGAACTTGTTAAACCACTCAATAAGACAAGAATTGATCAGTAATGGAAAAAATATATTTACACCCTAAATACTTAATTACACGAGAATAGATTAATAAGCAGTTAAGGGAATTGCACAAGAATACATTAATAAGTGGTGAGGAGAATGACACAAGAACAGACTAATAAGTAGTAAAGGGAATTTCACAAGAATAGATTAATGGGTAGAAAAGGGAACTACACAAAAAGAGAATAACTCAAGAAGAGATTCACAATTAGAAAATGGAACTACACAAGGAGAGATTCATACGCAGAAAAAGCAATAAGGGGAACTGAACGAGAGTAGAATAATAAGCAGAACCGGGAAAGTATATCCCCAAATCGAACGCATATCTTGCGTCATATTTCCAGGTACGGGTACAGTGGTTGTTCGCCTGACGGACGAAAACGACAACTCTCCGCGACTTGCTAGGCAGTACTGGGAGCTGGAAGTGGACGAGACGTGGGGCGATGGTCCCCCGAATAACTTGACCCTCTTGGAGATGACGGCAGCAGATCCTGACACGAAGAACCAGTTCTCATACAAGGTACTGTCCTGCCGGTCTTGGGTGTTGCGACCTTCCTTGTATGTATGTATGTGTATGAAGTTTGTGTATGATGTTTACCATTTACACAATTGTTCTGTGCATTAATACAATTAAGAACAGGACCTCGTTCAAACTGGATGGTATCTTGCGGAGATGAGGACCCTTAGTCCTAGAAAACTTACAACTTTTTTTGAACAGATATCTCCGCTAGATACCATCAGTTTAAGTGAGGTCCTGTAAGATATATAATATATATAATATATATATATATATTATTAAATTATATAATATTAATATATATTAATATTAATATAATAATATTATATATATATATATATATATGTGTGTGTGGTGTGTGTGTGTGGTGTGTGTGTGTATGTATGTATACGTATATATAAATGAACTTTCATGAACAGATGCTAGGTTTAATTGATTATATACACATCAATATATATGTTATGTATGTTAAATAATGAGTCCACGAAAATCTGGAACGTGAATTGAATATATAAATAAAGGTAGAAGCCATGAAAAGGAAAGTGAAACAATGGAGTGTGGTGCGAGATCTTTTGACTTGAGGTCCTTTACTTAGAAGTCTGTTAAGTAAAGGACCTCGAGTTGGAAATATCTTGCAGCGCACTCCATTGTTTCACTTCCCTTCGTGGCTTCTACCTTTATATATATATATATATATATATATATTATATATATATAATATATATATATATACACTGTGAAATGCTTGTTCGCGTATGTATATCTATATGAGTTGAATATGTTATGGAAGGTATTAATTGATAAAAAAATATCAGCTATTCGCAAATGTTAGTAACCAGGTAAAGAGAAATTCTTAAAATAATAAAAAAAAACAAATGGGGTTGATTTGATCTTCACTCGCTGAAATGCGCGAGAGAGAACTGTGCACTTTGAAGCAGCCTCCAAAGGAAATGGTTTTCAGATCACAGAGAAATTCGGGGTTAACTTGGCGCTAGTTCTGATTACTTGTTTTGCATAATAAACCTCTCATTAGAGAAGAGAGAAGGTTTGGCAATTCGGCGTTTGTGTTACACTGTGGATGTGTGTTTTGTGTGTGTGTGTGTGTGTGTGTGTGTGTGTTCTGGATGCGTATGTAAATGTGTAATTTACATATTTATGTACACTCCAGTAGCAAAGGTACAATGCATTCAAAGCAGGATCCAGAGAAGCCTGATTCATAGAGTAGCTTGCGCTTAGGTGATTGGACAAATTGACCGTTGGAAAATGAAATATTGAAGTAAATTTATACTTATTTTATATATATATACATACATACGTTTATATATATTATATATATATATATAATACTATATATATATATATAATATATATATATCTGTATATATATATAATATATATATATATCATATATATATATTATATATATATCTATATATATATAATATATATATATATTAAAACCAGGGTTTGAATGAAGAGCATCTTTATTAGTTGCGACTAGTTTCGGAGATTTACATTCCAGTGTTTGTAATGGAATATTTCACATTTAAAATCAATGAAGTAATATAGCAAAATAAAATTACACATCTTAAAATATAGAGATATAAATACTCGATGTTTGTTTTCTTAAAGAGTAGAAGTCTAAAAACATAGTAATTCAACAGACCTTTCATTATACAAAGAGAGATATTATCTCTGAAGGAGACTCAACAACTCCGAGGACTATTTCGTTGGTTCTGCAAGGAAGGACTGAAAACGAATTAAGTTTATAGGATGATCATATTCTTCAGTGTGTTGACGAATAGCACTAAATGATGGGTTGCTTAATGACCTATTCGTCCTAACAGATCTTCCGAGATGTTCGAAGATGCTAACCCTGAACGGCCGCTTTGATTTTCCGATGTATGTATGCATACATACATTACACTACACCAATGACACTTGTATTTATACACAATAGATGACTGTAGCTCAGTTGGTATCTCATCCTTGAACCTGAAGAATTTTGGCAGTGTGGATTTTGGCTTATATACCACTCGAATGTTTATTTACGGGTAGGATTCATGCAATAGTTTGGTTAACCTTTTAATTACATTGAAGGACCTATTTCCAACAAACACGATGGGACAATACATAACTGCTCAGTTGACAGTGACAGTTGTAGGTTTGGACGTAATCATTTTTGAAGCTCCTTCCCATATACGTATTCGTCAAATTTTTGCTAACGTCATTGAAATATAAACTAATATTAAAAGCCCTTGATGTTAAGGTCGTAATTAAATTTCCCTTGAACTGAATAGGAATGAGCACATTTTGGTGGTCAAACCCATGAAAGTCGGTTTCCTATAAACAGATGTAATAGAATAATTTTCATTGTGACTGATCAGTATATCAATATATCAATAAAGAGGAGCTTTCCCTCTGCCTCGATTTCTGAAGTGAATTTGATATTGCTGTGCTTTGAGTTCAAGTATTCTATAAACAGTGAAATGCGGTTATTAGATCTAAAGATAAAGAATGTATCATCGACATATCACCTGTACACCAGAGATTTGAAATCTTCGGGACATTCATTCAACCATTCATCTTCATAATGAGCAGGGAAAGCATTGGCTGGTGTTGGTCCTAATGGGTTACCCATTGCTACGCCGTCTACCTGTTTATATACCTCCTTGATGAACATAAAGAAACAATCACTTACAGCTGGTGATAACAACTCAATAAACTATTGTTTAGAAAACTTTTCAACATTATCAGTATCTATAAACAAATCGTTAACACATTTGTCAATTGTTTCCTTTAAGGGTATGTTAGTAAACAAAGATTTAATGTCAACACTGGCCATTACACATTGCTCATAATTCACTTCACTAATTTCTTTTACAATAGAAAATTAATCCTTTACACTGTACTGGTTGGAGGTGATCGGTGTTCGAAAGGATACCACAAATTTTGCTAACTAATAACGATGCTCTTCATTCAAGACCTGCTTTTAACATTTAATATTCGTCTCCGATTTCCACGGAATTCTTCTATTGCTGATATATATATATATATATATATATTTATATATATATATATATGTGTGTGTGTGTGTGTGTGTGTGTGTGTAAATATATAGATTTACAAACATACAAACAATAGTTATGCGCAAGATGAAATTCATGTTTGACCTTTGAAGTCTACGAATGAACTCAGACTACTTAACTCTGTCTTTCAGTTTTATTAATAGAGTATGAATGCAAAATATAGTTTGTGTTTGTATAGTTCAAGCGTTATGGGTATATTTAAAGTATTTAAAGTTCATTATGAAATTTGACCTTAAAGTGTGACCTTGAACTCTTCCTCATTATGCACATTGCCATAATTATTATGAACATCTAACATGAAGTCTGTCTCGTATAATTGAAAAGGTTTGGACACAGTTAAATTCCTGTTTGAACTTTGACCTTAAATATATCCCAGAATTTATATAGGTTTTTCGAAACATGAAAGCCATCTTTCCGGTGTTTGTTTTTTTTATCTACCCTTGGAGAAGTACATTGAAGCGAGCAATCGCAATTAAGTACATAACTTTAATATGCGGGATAATGAAATACATTTTCGACAAAGTAATGTGACGAATAAAATGGCAACAATATTTAAATACAAATCTATATCAGAGTTTAGGAAAAAAAAATTACAAAATCTACAAATGCTCTTGGAATTCTCAACCAAAGTAGCACCATTTCCCCCCCCCCCCCCCACCATACCAGTTTTTATAACGCGACTGTTATATACCTGTATGCTAAATATTTCTTTGTATACCAGTTTTTATTAACGAAACAGTTATTTACATGAAATGCTAAATATTTCTTTCACAAAAAAAAACTGGTCATTTTCCTATCTTTGATTAATCTTGCTCGAGTGTCAAAATTTGTTTGGGCCCGTTAACGGGCCTGTGAAGGAGGAACCACGAAAATTAATATATCCTCTAACGTTACTCACACATTGGGGCAATTGCTGATGTTTTTCCAAATGTCGTATATGGAATTTTTCGTGTACAAACACACAGGCACAACCACATACAAAATCTCCCCCTCTCACTCTTTTTGTCTCTCTCTCTCTCTCTCTCTCTCTCTCTCTCTCTCTCTCTCTCTCTCTCTCTCTCCAGCCGGTTTAGTTTTAGTTTCGTCGGCTTTATCTTTCATTCTTTCGTGCTGTTCCCGTCCTTACCAAATATGTAGTATTTTTTTCTAATAGTTTTTTTTCCTGTACGCCCTTCTACTTCATTTCATTGGTCCTTTTTGAAACTTCGGAAGAGTTGAGAGAGAAATCTACAGCGAGACACTGGCATCATCTCTTTATAATCATCCAGCCATGAGAAAAGGACAGGGTGATGGAATGCTTCAATTTAATTGCTTAAAAATTAATCTTTATATAACAATTGGAGGGTTCTTGTTATTCATAAGTGTACTAGGTGATTATAAAAACGCTAGCGGAAAATTTTCCATACTGTATAACTAAAGGTTTAAGTATGTATTTTTGGGCAATTTATATAAAGAAACGGCAACATGATCGTAGTTATAGATAGTAGCTACACTACAAGCAATGCTTGTAAGAAGGTCTTCTTTAAACAAAGACAAGACAGATCGGTGCTGGGTGACTGAGCTCTTGCATGAGACTTCCGAGACAGGAGACGAGTGGACAAAGTCAGGAAAGACGTGACTGGTGGGATTTCTTGGGGGATCTTGACGTCTTGTCAGCCAGACGTTCAGGCTTCTGTAGCAAATTATTAAGACGTCATATCCCTTGACTTTGACTCAGCAAATCCTTACTCACAATTCCAGCTCAATTGCCACTTTTTGTCGTAAAATACCCACGAGCTTCGTCGGGGGTTTAGTGCCGCCAGTGCACCTCACGCGGTGCACTGTAGGTATTACAGAAGGTTTTAGCGTCATTCTTCAACCCCAATCTGCAGCTCCTTAGATTCCTTTTACTGTACCCCCAATCATATTCTCTCACTTCCATCTTACTTTCCAACCTCTCCTAACAATTGTTCCAGGTCTTCCTCCTGTCACACCTTTCAAACCTTTTTACTCTCAATTTCCGTTTCAGCGCTGAATGACCTCATAAGTCCCAGCGCTTGGCCTTTGGCCTTAATTCTATCACCCATTCTATTCAGTGCCCACGAGTGACAGGAGAATATACTACTTACATTGATGTTACTTATGTGGGTGTTTTCATTTTGAATTCTGTGGCGCTGTTGCAAATCACTGCTAATAGTTTTTTTTTCTTCTTCTCTGCAGATCGTTGAGGAAAGCGGCTGGGGCTGGGACCACTTTGGCATCCGGTCGACTGGAGCATCCGGGCAGCTGTATGCCCTGAGGACACTGGATTATGAGGACGATACCCATCGCCAGGGATTCAAGTTCATGGTTCAAGTCACTGATCGGGTAAGTATAAGTCTTGCCCCCCCCCCCTTCCTCTCTCTCTCTCTCTCTCTCTCTCTCTCTCTCTCTCTCTCTCTCTCTGTTATAGGCATACTTACATGCTTAGTTTTTGCTATGAAATGGATTTCTGACCATCAATCTTGCCATTTCTACGAGATGCATTTATGATAAACGTAAAGGAATTAGCGGAAATCAATTCTTTCATTTATCTCAATATCTAGTATCTTATCTGTGAAAACCACGCCCCCCACACCATGCGTGTTTGTCTGTGTATGGATCGACATGCGTCTGATGAGTTTTCAGTGTGGTATTTAGATCGTTGATGTTTTTTTTTTATAAATCGTAATTTGAAAGGGAACATCTCGGATACAGAAATGATCATAATTTTAACCCAAAATTTTAGTTTCAATGATCCAGCTTGAGACCTTTATGTTTTGTTTTTTTACATGTGTTGTCTTCAGTGGATCTCCTTGACTTGCACTTGGATATGTATACTACGATGCTCAGGAAAGGTAATTTTACCATTTTTTTGCCAAATATAGGATGAGCTTAAGCATGAGAATCGTAACAAGAGCTAACAAAATCTGATCCACCGATGTCGACTTCCACAAATATTTAAAATAATTGAGATCATTGCTGGGAAAAAGTAGGAAACAACTTGCCATATATATTGCCAATTAACAATTAAAATTAACCCAGGACGTGAAAAACCTGTTATTAAAATCGCTATCACATTGTACATGCGAATTATATAAAAAGTAATTAGGTATGATGTTACTCAATGCCTTTATAAGGTTGGTCATGGATATTTTACTCAGCGAAATGAAGTTTGTTATGTCTTAAAAAATGCATAATAAATAAATAAATAGATGAATAAACTCGGTCCTAAAACGCCTCTAGTATAATATTGTCTATAAGCAACCACCAACAGAAGCTGAAGAGGCTTGTTGGAAAACGTGTAAACAAGTCGGTAAAGTTCCCAGGAAGAGGCCAGATGGAGGGAGAAGCTGTAAAAACAAGTTATGACCCTTAGTTCCTTTCTTCCTTGTTGATTTTTTTCCTATGTTGTTTCGCCTCGTTTTCTTAGTATATTGCATCGATTAATGTAAAGACAATGAATGTATAGACAGATGTGAATTATTTAACTATAACAAAACAACAACAACAAAAACACTGCATTGTCCACTGCTTGCGACCAAGGTCAAATATTCCGCAGTGGCAACTGCTTAACAATACCTAGTTTAGAATTCATTTGGAAAAACACTGAGAGGAAACAAAAAGGTCACTAGAGGGTCCTTTCTTCAGGTTAGCTCTTCCACTATAATAGTCTACTGCAGACCTCGATATTTTATGGTGGCATTATACTCCACTAAAATGAACCTCATCATGACCTAGAAATGTAGCTGCAACATTATTGTGTTTTTCAATTTTTGTGCTCAAGAGGTAAGGACTTCAGAGTGAAGTGTTCCGTCTTCATTTTTTTGTATCGTAGTTCATGCTACTCTGATTAAACTGCATATATTTTACAGTTTTATATGTAGTTGTCATGAATTTTTATTGTCATTGTCATTTATGTTAATTGTAGTTTTATATGAGTGACGGTGGTACTTGAGAATGTGTCAATAAAGGTTAAACGATGGTATTCCGAATTTTGGCTCGGAGGACTGTTATATACATACGGAAGGTAATACATACGCACGTATACATGTGTGTTTAACCCGTTGGTTTTTTTTAGTAGGTATTTTGATTTAATACCAGGCTTCACTGATATTTAGTTGAATATTTGTGTTTTTACAATTTGTTTGGGTGGGCTATAGCTTTTCAGAGTACTGTTCTTAAAATACTTATATGGAAGCCCAACAGAATACGAACTGCAACACACACACACTGTATTCATTGTCTGTCATTGTGCTTTTGCTAACATATATTCCTAACGTAAGTTTCAAGAACAGTGTATATTTACATTTTAGTTGAATGTCCACTCAAAAAATTCCTTTCTTTGTACGTTTAGTATTTGTTTGAATAGAATGTCCCCAAGCCAAATTCCAAGAACAATGAACTTTGTTAATCATATTCCGAGTATTCCCTTCCCGTTAATTTTATTCTTAGTTATTATAGTGTTGTTAGAATTTTAACAATTTAAACAAGTGTGTTTTCCTATCGTCCTTCACGGCAGCAGTTTGGCTCAAGAATAATGACCTATTTTGTTGATTTTTTAACAGCCACTTTTGGCGTAAAATTACTTTGCGAAAATAGATAGGATGACTTGTGTAAGTAGTAGATATTATTACAATTATAAATAACATTTGCTACTTAAGTTATATTCGCTGTATTCTGATAATTATCGATAGATTTAGGTAAGTTCGTGCTATGTTTTTCTTGTGACCCATCCCTTGCGCCGTCAGTTTAAATCGGTTAGTTTACGAATTAATCTTTCAGTACTTTCAACAATGTGTTGATACAGTACAGGAACAACAATGTGCTGATACAAAGATCTGTTAAATTCATAAGAATTCTCCTTCGTGTCACCTGCTTTAGCGGTTTGTTTATAGGATTAAGTCATATTACCCTTCTCTTATTTCAAATCCTGTTAATAACATCCTGATTCTTTTAATTTCTCACTCTCCATTTTATTTTTCATTTTTACACAATTTATTGTAAGTTTTTTAAATCTTGAATTTTTTTCCATTCTAGGGGGATGGCGGATGGGTCGACCCCAGGCATCAAGACACGGCCTGGGTGGGCGTTAAACTCCGGGACCTCAACGACAACGCCCCTCAGTTCGTTCGTCCCCACGTCCACGTCACCATTAGCGAGGATGCCCCTCCGGGCACTTTGCTGGCTACCATGCCCGCCCGCGATCCTGATGTTGTAAGTATAAACATTGTGTAAACTACTTTTAGTTGAGGAACGTTGCATATAGTGTTTCTGGTTTGATCAAAGAGCTCATTGGTTCCCAGTTCATTTTGTAAATCTGATATTCCTTACGTGGTGGTGGTATGTGTGTCAACTCTGCATATGGTACGCAACGTATGAGACAACAGTATCTGCTTTTTAGGTATGCATTGCTCGGTTTTTACATATCTACAGTACGTGGTTCACCAATTTGAGGAGCCATTTCTTTTCAGTTTCATTCACGCTCCTCTGGTTTCCATTACTTGACAGAAGATGAATTTCAGTATAAAGTACGCAACTGATGATGAATATAAAAATTGAACTGAAAGCATCAAGATTCTGTAGATTTCACCAGATTATTGGTTTTACTTTGTACAGATAAAAGGGTACTTTTAACCGACGGAAAGGGCAGGACACCTCATTTAATAATAATGAAATGTAGTGAGACTTACAACATGAAACAACATTGAATACAACCAACACGAACTGAATTGCCATGATTTTATATGTATAACATTATTCCTTTTCTTTTGCACGGTAAAATGCTTTGATATTTTAGTATGAAAATATAGTGCCCATTCTCTTAGACTGTTGACAGTTTCTTCATTTAGAAAACAGGTTTCGCTTTTCAGTCTTGTTTACGCATAGTTTAGAACCTCTGTTCCAGAACTTGACTGATTGTTATACGCTGACCTTTCTAAAATTGAATTGCCTCACAGTACAAAGGTATTTTTTCTGATGTACATCATCAATCATTTGTACTGTTCACTGAACATAGGGTTATGAACTTGCCGAGTTTACGAAAGGTATCCGTACAACCTCATATTTCCACAGAGATCGTTGAGCTTTGCCCAATTATTTTCACAGTTGTTCGATGTTACTCATAAAATTGTCACTTTGACTGGGAAGGACAAATCTCCTTTCTGGAACTTCATTGTTTGTAAGTGAGTATTGATTTATTTTCAGGAGCCTATCAGTTCTTGGAATGACATGTTCTTGAGGCAGTCTTAAAATCTTGTTTATATAGATCGTATGCCCTTCCGATATATTTAGATAGACCCCCGTCAAATAGTTTGTGACTTGTTACCAGTGTATGTTGTCGAGTAATCAAGATAATGCTAATATATATCACAGGTTTCAGTATATGCAAGTGAAACCATTTGCTGTTAAATATTTAGATATGTATAATGTACAAAAGTATATAGAAAGAGGAGAGCGGTGATATCAAGTGTTACAGAATCATGTTTCCAAAAAAATTTAAAAAAAAATAAAAAACCTCTTAACACCTTTGCTAGAACAAGATATCCCACCCAGTGTTATCCTTTGAACTTCACCTTTTACCAAGCATTCGAACCACTGAGTAAGCGACACTGCTTCCCATGGGGAATATGTACGAAGCAATTTAGTCATATTTTCGTCCTTTATACTTATTCAACAAAAGACAGAAATGTACAGTTTCCTGTAATTGAAAATGTACCTTTCAAAGTGCAAATAAAGATTATTCTGAGTTGGCACAGTCGAATGTTAGTTAAGACTCACTTGCACTGGTCATAATTCTTTTATATTATAAGCAAATATGAATCGATCTCGGTTTTTGCATCCAAAAAGTTAGGCCTTTTTTTGGTAAAAGCTGTGTTAACTTGTCTGTGTGTGTGTGTGTGTGTGTTTTGCAAAGTAAGCCAGGAAAATCTTGGCCCCTTTCTGCGCGAATATCAGGTTCCTAATTCAATTTACGCCGCGAATAAAAAAATTTGCATTCATAAATTCTGCTTCACCGGAAATTAAGAGAAAAAGATAAAATTTCCTGTTTTTGGGAAAACAACTGGAAACATTTTGGGCCGCAAAAGATCCCTTGAGTTTACTACCCAGAATTCCCCCTTTTAACTATAGCTGCCAGCTCTTCCTAAGAGGTCTTTATTAAATCAATTTTCCTGACTTCAAGCAGTAAGATTCGAGAGGTCATGACTTCCATTCGTGACTTCAAAACTTAATGAACAGCTGTTCAGTATGGCCGATTTTGAACGTTCATTTCACTTCAAGGTGACTTGAATACTAATATATGTAATATGAACATTTCAGCTGTATAAATATGGTTATTCTTAGACTGGGTTTCTAATTACTACGCATGTGTATGCTGAGTGGACATCTTATCTTTCTCTTGTGACTTTAAATTAAATCCAAGGATTTAGGTAAAAACCGGTGACGTTCGCTCCCTGCAGATATTCATAAATATCGTGTAGCCTGAGCGTTATTATACTAATTTTAAAAAAGAAATAATCACTGGCACACGGACACCTGTTGACAACCGGTGAATAATTGTTCATGTCTTCAGTGTTTCTTGGTAATCCACTGGAAATACAGTATGTTTTTATTATCAGCTATATCGATTCGTGACGCACGATCCATTAAACAGTCTCTGCTTTTTCACTAGTTAACGAGCATATTTCATTGCTGATGTGAAAATTGAATATTTAACCCGTTTTTCTTGTGCGCTTATTTTGAGAGAGAGAGAGAGAGAGAGAGAGGAGAGAGAGAGAGAGAGAGAGAATTACATCGACAATAGTCATACGTCTCTTATATCGAATCTATATTCAATTTATCAACTCACTCACGTATTCTATTTTCCATGCAATTTCAAGCATTTATGTACCCCATTCTGCAATATCGTTGAATAGATTTTTTGCGTCAATGTTTTCTCTTTTTCTTAAAAACCCACCAGCGGTCTTAAAATCTCAGCGCGGGTGATTTTATAAAGCTGAATCTTCATCAAAAAAAATTTTCGATTCTGCAAATGTGGTGTTGAGCTCTGCATTCGGCAATTTATTTTGACAGCAAAGCTTTCGGTTGTAAGAAAGAACTAACTTTTATGAGTTTGACTTTTGACATTTCTCTTAACGTTCCTCTAAATTTTAATGCAGTTTTAGCTTTTCTCCGTCAGTCCCAATTTTCATTGTCCTTTCATAAGTTTGTTAGATGCGATTTCTTTTTATTGTTTATTCTGCATTATAGGTTTTTATTTCTTATTTTGCCTTATAGGTTTTTATTGCTTATTTTGCCTTACAGGTTTTTATTGCTTATTCTGCCTTATAGGGTATTGGCTTTTTATTGCTTTTATACTTACTAGGTTTTTATTAGCGTATTCTGCCTATAGGTTTTTATTGCTTAATTCTGCCTTACAGGTTTTTAGTTGCTTATTTTGCCTTCCGTTATAGGTTTTTATTGCTTTTTATTCTGCCTTACAGGTTTTTATTGCTTATTCTGCCTTACAGGTTTTTATTGCTTATTCTGCCTTATAGGTTTTTATTGCTTATTCTGCCTTATAGGTTTTTATTGCTTATTCTGCCTTACAGGTTTTTATTGCTTATTCTGCCTTACAGGTTTTTATTGCTTATTCTGCCTTACAGGTTTTTATTGCTTATTCTGCCTTACAGGTTTTTATTGCTTATTCTGCAATACAGGTTGATTGCTTATTCTGCCTTACAGGTTTTTATTGCTTATTCTGCCTTATAGGTTTTTATTGCTTATTCTGCCTTACAGGTTTTTATTGCTTATTCTTGCCATACGGTTTTTAATTGCTTATTCTGCCTTATAGGTTTTTATTGCTTATTCTGCCTTACAGGTTTTTATTGCTTATTCTGCCTTATAGGTTTTTATTGCTTATTCTGCCTTACAGGTTTTTATTGCTTATTCTGCCTTACAGGTTTTTATTGCTTATTCTGCCTTATAGGTTTTTATTGTTATTCTGCCTTATAGGTTTTTATTGTTATTCTGCCTTATAGGTTTTTATTGCTTATTCTGGTTTTTATTACAGGTTTTTACTGCATACTGTTACAGGTTTTTTATTGCTTATTCTGGCCTTTTTATTAGTTTTTATTGCTTATTCTGCCTTATAGGTTTTTATTGCTTATTCTGCCTTATAGGTTTTTATTGCTTATTCTGCCTTACAGGTTTTTATTGCTTATTCTGCCTTATAGGTTTTTATTGCTTCATTCCGCGTTAACAGGTTTTTATGCCTTATTCTGCTTAAGGTTTTTATTGCTTATTATCTGCCTTATAGGTTTTTATGCTTATTCTGGCCTTTTTCATAGGCTTCTATTTGCTATTCTGCCATACAGGTTTTTTAACGCTTATTCTGTCTTACAGGTTTTTATTGCTTATTCTGCCTTACAGGTTTTTGTTGCTTATTCTGCCTTATTGGTTTTTATTGCTTATTCTGCCTTATAGGTTTATGCTTATTCTGCCTTATAGTATTATTGCTGATTCGCCTTATAGGTTTTATTGCTATTTGCCTTATAGTTTTTATTGCTATTCTGCCTTACAGTTTTTATTGCTTATTCTGCCTTACAGTTTTTATTCTTATTCTGCTTTATCAGTTTTATTCTTATTCTGCCTTAGTAGGTTTTATTGCTTATTCTTATTCTGCCTTAAAGGTTTTTATTTTCATTAGGTTTTATTGCTTATTCTGCCTTACAGGTTTTTATTGCTTATTCTGCCTTATAGGTTATTGATTTTGATTTGCGTTTTCCAATTGGATTAGCGTCCTCAAAAATACTCATTTGCTAATAATAAATAAAAAGGTTGACTTAATCAAAAAGGTTTAGCATTTCGTAAGTCTTTTGTTCTGCAAACGTGTCCGAAGTGGTTGTTAGTTTGACAGTAGTTAAGGTGGCATAGACCTCCTCTATGATACCCTAATGACGCCAAATAGGCAAAAATCAATCAAAAGTCAGTTCTGTGATATCCATTCTTGCAGAGCCTCAACAATTTATCTAAACAATTATATACTATCATGGATGGATGTATATACACATTTTCGTTTTTATTTTAGGTGCGTTCGTTGTCTTGTGTGTTTGCCATGTAATACAATTGTTGAATGCCCTTTCTCTTCATTTGATGACTCTCCTCTCTCTCTCTCTCTCTCTCTCTCTCCTCTCTCTCTTTGTCTTCAGGCTTTATATATTTGCAGTTTTTCCTTTCTATTCCACTTCCCCAGGGAGGAGCGGGCCAAGTGGACTACTCTGTAGTGGGTGGCTGGAACTCGCTGCAGGTGGACAAGAAGGGAGACGTGACGCTGTACCGCCGTTTGGACCGCGAGGCTGAAGAGGGCGCCTTGGGCATCGCCCAAATCCTGGGCACAGACAGGGGAGAGCCGCCCCTGACTGCCACCGCAACCTTGACGATCACAGTCACAGACGTCAACGACTGTCCCCCTCGCCTTCTTCCTCCGGAAGTCCTTCACGTGACGGAGGGCGACCCTCCCGCCCTTCTCGGTGTCCTGACGGCTACTGACGATGACATTTGGGCCCTCGGCCATGGCCCTCCCTTCAGCATGTCGCTCTCGCCGTCGAATCCACCTTACGTCACGGATCTCGTCAGGCTGAAGTTTGATCAGCGTGAGTGTTTAGTTCTTTGGTTCAGTAGTGTGGTTACTGTTTGTGAGATTTAGGCTGTCAACCAGGATACCTGGCTAATTATGGCCATTCAGCGCTCAAGGCGGTAAAGAGGAGCATTTGGAGTGGTTTGACAGGAAGGTAGAGATATCCAGAAAATAAAATGGCTGAAGTGTAAGGGTCTGAGGTGGAAGTGGGAGAAAAACGCCACAGTTGCTCCAAGAAGTAATAGTTAAAGAGGTTGGGCTGAATATTAAAGTATGGTAGAGTAGTTGAAAAAGTGCAACATATCCCAAGGTATTCGTTGATCTAGTAACTTTTTTTTTATTTTCTAAAAATTGTTTACGATTTCCATTGATTATATTCTCATATTTTTATATCATTAATCTCAATAGAAAACTCAAGAAAAAATATTTGGGAATAGAATTTAAATTTTTTTTAAGTTATAATACTAAGGTTGTTTACTGTGACCTTCCGATTTTGTGAATTGCTTAATTCGCACAATTCGCCTCATCGTGGAGTTGTGTTGCTAATTTATTTAGTGTGCTCCTCTTCAGCTTTATTTTGGTTTTTCGGGTCCGGTTAATGTTTTGCACAATTACAATACCTGCTGACATATTGCTTAAGACAACTTGCTCTTGTTTGTTCCTCCGGTAATACCGTCAACAGTGAGACTTCGTAAAGGTTCGTTTTTTGTAACTATTTGCTTTCAAACTGATAGGATAGGTAAGACAATCTCCCAGTGGCAAGTTAGTCATGTCATACTAGCTAAAATTTATATGCCGTTTTTTAGTCAAATGCTACTTGTTTATGGACCCTTGTATGAATTGAATTAGCTATTTTATCATTTGTTTTATACAGACTTATTAAATTGCATGATTTTTGTACTCTGAAAGTTTGCAATTTAATATCCTGCTTAAGAAACCTATCGTGATGCATCTGGGGAGTGATTTTCCATGGCATATTCTTATAGTAATAATAGTAGTAGTAATCGGGAAGTAATTTGTCTTTGAAACGGCTCCACGACGTGTCGATTTGAATCGCTTGATGGCTGCTAACCTTGGGTTTTGTGTAGTAATTTCTAACGAGGTGACGACTTGGTTGTCCTACTTATATTCTTAATGACGTCTGCGTTTCTGAGTTAATGAGCCTTTTTGGTTGTTTGCAGCCTTAACAAATAAAATTATAACTCATCTTAATTCTGTTGCTGTATTGGCGAAAGTTAAAGGATTGACCAAAGATTG
This sequence comes from Macrobrachium nipponense, assembly GCF_015104395.2. Taxonomy (NCBI): domain Eukaryota; kingdom Metazoa; phylum Arthropoda; class Malacostraca; order Decapoda; family Palaemonidae; genus Macrobrachium; species Macrobrachium nipponense. The sequence continues at coordinate 35,573,143 of NC_061108.1, forward strand.
TCGTTTTATTTAATGTATACTCATTTCTCTGAATCTACACAGTTGTAGTTGAGGGAGACTTTCCCTATCGTTGTTATTTATGCTAAGCAGACGAAAAACACACAGGCAAACCTACTTGCATTTCCCCTGACTACTATGGGTTTCACAGACAGCGCAAGCACGTTTATTGGCGATAACTCTGTATAGAATACTCGTATCGGTACGAAATTTTGCTACACCCAGTGCCGTAATTTATAAGTGTGTCATGAATCACTACTAGTAAAGAATAAAGGCATTTGCCTTTGTACAAAGAGGCCAAAACTCGATTAGCCAGAAATGGATACGAACACAACAGTATAAAATGGCTCCGCCTACCCTCTCCCCCCACCCCCACTCCCACTCCACTCCTCCATCCCTCCCTTTCTCCTTTCTCCTTCACCTCCTCCCCCCCCCCCCCCTCTCTCTCTCTCCTCTCTCTCTCTCTCTCTCACTGAAAGTTGCTTCAGTTTAAACTTATTCCGTGTGATTTTTTCTCTTATCTATCTCTCTAATAATTTACATTGTATATTTCTAATGATCCACTCGGTTGTTACCTGCTACCCGCTATTTGACTGATTTATCTATGTATTGATCAGCTCATCTGTGTGTGTGTGTGTGTGTGTGGCAGTGGTAGCCTACTGTAAATGATTATTAGAGTGAGAGACCTCTGAATGTATGGTGTCACGCAAGTTTCCACTTTTTTCTATATATATGTAATAGTGTGGACAGTGTCGTTATTCCACAAGACAATAACTTAATAATACTTAAGAAAAAGGCACGAAACGGATAATAAGGAAGAAAAGAGAAAGGGAAAGATAATGATTTTTCTTAGCGAAGGGATTTTGTTACTCCAAACATTAGGCTTTTAGCCATTAGACATCTGGTTTTCATCTCCCCCAAAAAGCCTCTGTCCGTACCAGCGATTAGTGACAGCGAGGTATCGCCCAGGTCATCTTCGAGAAATTGGAAACTACTTCTCATTAGCGCCTATGACTAATCGGCGTTCCTTTCGTGAACAGGCGGTCAGAGAGAGCCATCTGGCATACGTTAAAAAGGAATCTATGGGACCCCCGTTGTTAGAAAGAGGGAAGTACCAAATTCTTAACAAAGCTCCACCCTCCCCAAAGGTAGGCCCGGCTAGTATCGACGAATCAAAAGCCATGAGTGTTGGGTCATAAGACAGCCAAAAGGGGTATCAACGAATGACCTATGAGGTTACCAAGGGATACGCCCCTAAGAAGCTCAGGACATGAAGAAGGAGGCGTAATACAAATTCAGAGCCTACGAATCATTGTAAAAGACATGGACAGGAAGGCGGTCTTGTATAATGTCTGTAGCCACTAACACACAAAAAGTCTTTCAGTAAAATGCACACCCAGTCAAAATCCCAAAATCCAAAGGCGGGGCTAAGGAGATTTCAACCCAACAAAAAGGTCAGACAGAGAGAGAGAGAGCAGAGAAAAAAGGAACGAACAGAGAAGCCAAGAGAGAGAACAACCGGGGAGCCTGAGGGGAGAACTGCAGTGGCATGGCCGTGAAACAGAGAAGGACAGAAGAATCCCCAGAAGAAGAACAGGTGCAAAGGTGTGGTGTGCGAAGCAATCAAAGACAGTGAAAGTGACAATCAATACTCAGTAAAATTCCCTCGTGCCTATAGACTCGTAATTGCGACAAGTGCCAATTAAGTTTTATCAGTCCAAGAGCCCAGTAACTCAGAAGGTGGAAAAAACCATTTGTAAGAATCCCTAACGAAGAATAAAACGTAATTTGTATGGATATATCAATTAATTTCTCATCCAAAATTGAACCTTTTAACGAATCCCAGATTAAGAACATTGAGCAAGACAAGAAGAATTTATATAAGCCTAATTCCCCAAAGTACAGCCTCCACGGCACACGTTACCTTAGATCTGTGCAAAGAAAGTAAGTACCGTCACAGATTTATTGGTGGCAGAGCGGTGGGATACGATGAGATAAAGATTGATATAGTAACAAGATTAATTGGTGGCAGAGCGACGTGATACGAACAATGTCGGCATAAAGAGATTTCAATCCATTCACGCCCACTCGAAAAAAGAAAGTTCTCCCAAAGACAGTTACCAGTGCTTCCCCAAATACAAGGACAGTTACCGAGTTGTAACAATAAAAGCGCTCCAAAAAAAGCCACCCACACTTTGCGAAAGTAAAACTCCACTCCGAAGAACAAGAACAGTCGTTCCACTAGAAGAACAAGATGCCGAACGCGTAAAGAATATATCAAGAGGAAAAAAGCACATTCAGAAAACGCCCAATTCAACGCGCTTCCTTTCCCATCCCGAAGAGAAGAGAGAGAGAGAGAGGTCCCCTTTCCCGAAGAGAAGAGAGAGAGAGAGAGAGAGAGAGGTGGAACCAACACATCATTCAAAGCGCTGGTATAGGCGAACGCAAGCTGTCAGACGTAAACCCGGATGCCGAAGACGACGAAAGAAGATAAGTCCAAAATAATATCCCCACAACTTACATAACATTAAACTCCATTAAAAGTAAACTTACGTGATTACATTTCAGTTAGACAATTTCTGGTATTTCAAGATTAAAAGATTTTCACTGAACTTTTTTTTTTGGCAACGAAACTCTATATTTCTTCATTTTACTAATTATAACTAATCAGCTACTAAGACCTTTTCCCGAACATTTGTATTTACTAACCAATAACTTTAAATTTTAATTTTAATTTTGATTGTGTCATTTTATGTTATTTTTGTGATTTTGGTTGTTTTTCGTGATTTCTTGTACTTTGATTTTTTTGTTTTAGTATTTGCTTTTTACTTGTTACGTCGAGTGAACGTTTACATGTTTTTATTTTGTTTGTTTAGGATAACAAGGGTAATTCACGGGAGGGTCTCTCGTTAGCGTGCAGTTTACGGTCAGTTCAGTATCGTTTTACCAGTACTGTTAAGAGGGTTTTTGTTGTTGTTTAAGAATCGCTCACCGGTAACGTAAGACTTTGAGAATATTTCTGGGGAAAATTCTTTTATTTTTTGGGGGTAATCGAATACTTAAGTAAAAACAGTTTATTGTTATTATCATTTTCTTTCCGGGATATTACTGTCATAATTTGATACTTTTAATGATACTCAGTACTTAAGAAAATTTCCATTAACGAGTCGATGGTCAAAGGGAGACCGACTCCTTATCAGAACCAAGGTCCTTTAAATATACTCGGACCCCAGTATATTTAAAGGACCTTGATCAGAACGTAAGAACGCGGTGCTCACGAGAAGTCAAACAAGGAAATTAACCATGCCGGAAGGTACACAGTCCGCGAATTCGAGCGCAGCAGTAATGGGAACACATAAGGGACATGTGATTAATCACATAGCTAAATTTTGCGGAAGAAGGAACGGTCAGTTAGCTTGTAACTTAGAGAACTGGATAGAGCAGGTGGAGACACGCCTAGATAGCATAACGGGGACAGATAGAGAAAAGCTTATTGAAGCCAAGAGTTATCTTGATTTGGAAGCCGGAGGAGACTTAGAACGGTACGTCCACTCCGAGACTTACCGAGATCTTAAGAATTGGGAAGAATTGAAACGGTATTTTAGGAAGGTTTATTCACAGTTGGTGAAAGAGATCCAGTACTAGCTTGGCAAGGATAGTGCGTCAATTTAAGTTAGACGAAAGACGTTATCAAGAGTTTAGCTCTCAGTTGTATAACAATATGAATGAATGGGGTAACTTCATGGAATCCACAGGTTGGATAGAGGTAGAAGGAGGCAAGCAAAAAATGCTAATGAGTCATGTTAAAAAAATATTTAGACTAGCAATAATGATTGGAAGCCTGCCAACAGAAGTTATTGCAAGGATGACTCGTAAGTGGGAGATCATCGATGATGTAGCGGAGATTGAAGAGGAGGAAACAAAAATCATAGGCAGAAGACCTGAAGGGAATCCTATATACAGACCTTTAGTCGCTATAGGACAAAAGGAAAGAGGTCCAAATAGATCTAGGACACCATCTAGAAATCAGAATAAGATGCCAGGTAAATCTTCTCAAGGAGGATTTTCGACAGTCACGTGTTATAACTGTCAGAAGAGAGGACATTATGCCAGTGACTGCCGAGGGATAGCCTTCTGTCCTTTTCCATAAGAGAACAGGACATAGTGCTCGAGAATGCAGAAATAAATTTGTTTCAGCTCCTACAGGTAGACGTCAGTCGAGAGGCAGAAGTAGAAACAATAGTCAATCTCCCCCAGTTAGAGGAAATAGGGATTCCGTCCCAAATAGATATGCTAATCAAACAGCAAGTATAGGGTATCAACCAGTTCAGTCAATGTCAGACGACGCAATGGGAAATTTTCTGCTTACTGGTACAATGAATCTTCCTCTATAACAGAGAGAACGTCCGGAATGTCAAGGCTAAGCCCAGCTACACAGGTTAGCAAAGTTGATGTAGGAAATGAATATAATTATAGACCATTATTTCCCGCACATGTCGTGGTAGAGAAACCTATTATTACATTCTTTGATACAGGTAGTCCTAGAATATAATGTCAGAAAAGGTGTATCGATTGTATTTTTCTCACTTAAGTTTGAATCCAGCGGTAGATTGTAGAATCACAGACGTCCAGGGCAATGATATCCACGTAATTGGACAGTTAGATTTTCCATTTAGGCTAGGAAGAATTGCTCTAAGAGAAAATGTTCTGGTAGCCAGAGATATACAATTAGCTTTTGCTCATTTGTTGATAGGTTATCCAACTATGCTAGACAAGGTATAAGCATTGATGCTCTAGAGAACAACTAGTGATTGAAAACGGTCGTGAGATTTCTAGAATACCATTATGCAAGTCATTAAAAGAACCCAGACTCAACAGAATCCCACACTGAAAGGTATTTTAAAGAAGGATAAGACGGAGGGAAGATATCCAGAATGCATCACGAGTTCACAACAGATCATTACCTCCTTAGAATCAAATCAATGCACTTTTTATTTAAAGTTAGAGAGGGAATTAAGACTTAAACTAGGTGAAAGTACGTGGGTAGAATGTACAGTAAATCCATTTTTTTAAGGGAAGGAAATTCTCACGCTTACTGAAAGTCGCAAGTAAATGGAATACATTATTCTTCTAGTTTACATGAAGTCAGACAGAGCAAAATAGCGTTACAGATTACGAATAACAGAGGATTTGGAAAGGTTAAGTTAACACCAGGTACAGAGATAGGCTTAGCAGAAGTATACTCCATACCTATCCGAGTTGTAGAAAGGGAAACGGTAGCAGCGATCAGTAAAGGAAATGAAAATTATGCTCAGGACATAAAACTGAGAAGAGCTAAGATAGGATTTCATTTAAAGGACATTAAGGTAAACCATGTTAGAGAAGAATTCATAGACTTACTGTGCGAATATAATGATATAGTCGCTCTAGACGGCGACACCTTGGGAAATACACGCAAAAATAAAACGCACAAGATAGCCATTCCATCAAACACAAAGCCAATTTACATACCAGCCTATAGAGTAGCACATTCTCAGAAGGAGATCATTGAAAAGAGAAGTACAAAGACGAATGAATAGGCAAGGAATAATAGAACCATCTAAATCCCCATGGTCTTTCCACTTTTGCTAGTTCCTAAAAGGGACAAAACTTATAGAATAGTTGTGGATTTCAGAAAATTGAACCAAATTACTGAAAATGATCCTTATCCAATGCCGTCAATGCGAGATCTTATCGCTACTATAGGGTCCAAGAGATACTTACCACTATAGATTTACTGCAGGGATTCTTGCAAATCCCTCTAGACGAAGAAAGTAAACCTTTAACTGCTTTTTCCACTAGTAACGGCAGATACCAGTATGTAAGAATGCCCTTTGGTCTAAAGTCAAGCCCGGTAACTTTTGTAGATTAATGGATAAAATTTTGGGCGATTTACTAGGCAAGGACGTACACTGTTACATAGATGATTTGGTAATAGCAACAGACACTATAGAGGAACACATAGACTTAGTCAGAGAAGTCCTAAAGAGATTAAGAAAAGCCAACCTGAAGCTTAAATTAAAGAAGTGTAACTTCCTTAAAAGGAAAATAGACTACCTTGGGCATACAACTAAGTGAAAAGGGCGTAGAAGTATCGACGCAAAGATTAAGTCGATTAGGGAATATCCTACAACCTCAGTGCAAGAAGGACGTAAAGTCATTTTTAGGTTTAGCAGGTTTTTACCGCAAGTTCGTAGGGAACTTTGCAGTCATATCCGCACCACTAACTGAACTTTTAAAGGAACACGTATCATTTGTATGACAGACGAGCAGCAAGAAGCATTCGATGAATTGAAAGAAAGATTAACACATCCCCCAGTACTTAGCTTCCCAGACTTTGGCAAAGAATTCTTTTTAGCCACGGACGCAAGCCACATCGGTATAGGAGCATGTTTAATGCAGAAACAAGATAATAAGTATAATGCGATAGCTTATTACAGTAGGAAATTAAAGCCCTCAGAAGTGAACTACTCAGTAACAGACCTAGAGTCTCTAGCTATTATAGACGCTTTAAAGCAGTTTCAGATATATCATTTTTGGTTACAAGATAACCGTGTTCACGGATCATTCAGCTGCAGTAGAAATGCTAAAGAACCCTAATTTTTCTGGACGAAGAGCCCGTTGGTTCATGACAGCCCAAGATTATGATATAGGAGGTGAAATATGTCCCTGGAAGACGAATAGTAGCAGATGCATTATCAAGATATGTGTCACCAAGGTGATAGTATTATGATAAGTCAAGAAGAAGAAAAGAATGAAACAATGTGCAATGACGTAAATGTACTCACCAGCATATACAGAGGAGCTTCCGGCAAATTTTCATAAAGGAACAAGAAAGAGATGAAGATATAAGGAACTGTTCAAATACGTTAAAAACGAAAGAAAAACACAGCCAACAAGAATTAACCGAATCTAGGTAGGAAGGTTGGATGTCCCACAGATGCACTAGCGGACATAGAATGGCGTATTAATTTGGATGTGTCAGCGAATATACCCATTTGGTCAATTTCTAGGTGTACTGCACAAAAGGTTAGTACCTAAGAGTCTAAGAAACAAGGTCATTGAGCTAATGCACGACGATGACATGAGGGCTCACCCGGAAGGGATGAGACAATTAGATTAATCCAAAGAACTTTCCATTGGAAGGGAATTCACAAAGATGTTAGTAATTATGTGAAGAGCTGCAATACATGCAACAGCTACAAAGGAAGAACAGACAAGGAAGTACCACTAGGGAAATATCCTATCCCACAGACTCCTTTCGAAAGAGTATCTATTTGATCTTATCACTAATCTTCATACCACGAGTAAAGGGAATAAGAATATACTAGTATGTATCGACGCGCTCACGAGATATACAGAGTTGGTACTACTAACTAGTAAAAGTGCCAAGGATTGTGCAATCGCTCTCTTCGATAAGATATTTTGCAGATATTCTGCCCCACAGCTCATTATCTCTGATAATGGGACCGAGTTCAACAACTCATTAGTTCAAGAAATTTGTAACGCCTTTAAGGTAGAAAAGGTAGCGATACAGCCGTATCACCCAGCTAGCAATGGCTTGGTAGAAAGGAATAACAGGAAGGTTTTAGACGTATTACGTCACACAGTAGGACAGGATCCTGACTGGGACGTCATTTACCTTTAGTCCAATTATCCTTAAATGCAAGGCATCATACGAGTACTCGAGCAACTCCCATAAAAGCTTTGATGGGATATGAACCCAGATTACCTTATGCCATGGCTGAATCAGCCAATACAGCCTAATTACTCTGAAGATATCATGAAGATAAGAATCGGAAACTTTAAAGTAATCCACAAGCAATTGCACAAGAATCTAGAAGAAGCCCAGCAGAATATGATAGAGAAGCATCAAGAAGGATTAAGGCCTGTAGACTACAAGAAAGGAGATGAAGTCTATATTAAAAGAAGAATAAGAAGTGGTATTAATTATAAGTTAGACCACAAAATTCACAGGACCATACAAGGTCGTAGACGTACAAGAAACTAAGATAAAGGTTGAAGAAATGAATAACCAAATGCCTTCCACATATGCTGAATCATTAGAAGAAGAATAATTTTGGATAAACAGGACAAGGTCAAGAGAACCAAAGAAGTTGAAGAATCCGAAATGACAGAGACGTCAAAAGACATTCCAGAAGAAGGAACTAGATATAACCTAAGAAATAGAAGAGTCACTTTTCAGTGAAATAGAAGAACAAACCCATTAATTCATCCAGTTATTCCCATGTATTTATTTGATTTCGTTATTGCTAAGTTTACCTTCATCGGTCGACTTAGGAATAATCTTTTATTGTTGCAACTTACTTTATTTAATTAGTTGGTTTGTAGCAAGATTTTTGGGTTAAGTGCACTAACTTCAAATTTTATTTTGACTTGAAGGGAATTATTTGGGTATGTAAGAAACGATTCAATGCGCAGTATAAGAATTTAAGACGTATATTAGTTTAACCGTTCCATAAGAACATTCTTAGAAGTAAAAGAATAATTAAGAAGGGTTAAGATAGATATTAATAGATTTTAAGATAAGAGAATTCGTTTCAGAAATGATTATGATTTTGAAGGGGTAATTAATACACCTACTTTGTTCAAATCCATTGGATGTTGATTGATGAAAACTTACTAATAAGATATTAATCGATGTAGACTCACTAACAAGAAGTTAATTGATGAAGACTCATTAACAGATAGTAGTTGTTGAAAACTTACTAACAAGATATTGATTGTGAAAACTAACTAATTGTTGTCACAGTAGAAGAAACCTACAAGTATTAACCACTAACCGGTTCCTTTAACCGAGTTGCCAATTTTGTTTTAGTATCAAGCAGTGAAGTTATATTGTTTAATGTACAAGGTTACTCAGAAATTACAGTAAGAATGTCCAATGAAATTTTGCATAAACACAATACACAATCTCAGTAGGAAGTCAAGGACACACTTGTTGTTATTGCATACAAATACACAAGGATATTTTCTCCCAGGACTTGTCACCAAGTAACAGGTCGCAGCAAACAAGAAGCCATCAAATGTCGTCAACAACGAGCGAAATTTATTTTTCCATAAAGAAAGACGATATCCACCTAGATAGAATAGGACTGAGGACTGTACCAATCATATACTGTAAACTTGGATAGTTACCATTATTTTTTGCTTCTACCATGCATGATATACTTATGTGACTTAAGGGCTTATGTACGTTTAACTTTCAGTTTTCTTGTTTTTTGGTGATTTATTCTTGTTTGCATTCAGTTTCATGTTTCTTAATGTGATTTACTCATATTTGAATTCACTTTGATGATTCTTTTAATATTTCTTAATCAAGTATTTGTTCATATTCATATTCAGTTTTTTTTTTATGTTTCTCTGAATGTTACTTACTCAAGAATTTACTCATGTTTACATTCAATTTTGATTGTTGCCCTTAACGTTACTTAATCAAGAATTTGCTCATGTTCACATTCACTTTTGATGTTTTTGAGTCAAAGTTTCAATATGATTTCCCAGAAGCATAAGTTAGGAGTCCTCTGGTAGGTATAATATTTGCTTCAGCTTAGATAACGCTGTCGGAGTCAGCGAGGTAGCGGGCCGAGACTGTAATAGTGTGGCACAGTGTCGTTCTTCGACAAGACAATAACTTAATAATACTTAAGAAAAAGGCACGAAACGGATAATAAGGAAGAAAAGAGAAAAGGGAAAGATAATGATTTTTCTTAGCGAAGGGATTTTGTTACTCCAAACATTAGGCTTTTAGCCATTAGACATCTGGTTTTCATCTCCCCCAAAAAGCCTCTGTCCGTACCAGCGATTAGTGACCAGCGATATCGCCCAGGCATCTTCGAGAAATTGGAAACTACTCTCATTAGCGCCTATGACTAATCGGCGTTCCTTTCGTGAACAGGTCAGAGAGAGCCATCTGGCATACGTTAAAAAGGAATTCTATGACCCGTTGTTAGAAAGAGGGAAGTACCAAATTCTTAAAAGCTCCACCCTCCCAAAGGTAGGCCTCTAGTCTAGTATCGACGAATCAAAAGCCATGAGTGTTGGTCATAAGACAGCCCAAAAGGGGTATCAACGAATGACCTATGAGGTTACCAAGGGATACGCCCCTAAGAAGCCAGGACATGAAGAAGGAGGCGTATACAAATTCAGAGCCTACGAATCATTGTAAAAGACATGACAGGAAGGCGGTCTTGTATAATGTCTGTAGCCACTAACACACAAAAAGTCTTTCAGAAAATGCCACACCCAGTCAAAATCCCAAAATCCAAAGGCGGGGCTAAGGAGATTTCAACCCAACAAAAAGGTCAGACAGAGAGAGAGAGAGCAGAGAAAAAAGGGAACAGAGAAGCCAAGAGAGGAGAACAACCGGGGAGCCTGAGGGGAGAACTGCAGTGGCATGGCCGTGAAACAGAGAAGGACAGAAGAATCCCAGAAGAAGAAGAACAGGTGCAAAGGTGTGGTGTGCGAAGCAATCAAAGACAGTGAAAGTGACAATCAATACTCAGTAAAATTCCCTCGTGCCTATAGACTCGTAATTGCGACAAGTGCCAATTAAGTTTTATCAGTCCAAGAGCCCAGTAACTCAGAAGGTGGAAAAACCATTTGTAAGAATCCCTAACGAAGAATAAAACGTAATTTGTATGGATATATCAATTTAATTTCTCATCCAAAATTTGAACCCTTTTAACGAATCCCAGATTAAGAACATTGAGCAAGACAAGAAGAATTTATATAAGCCTAATTCCCCAAAGTACAGCCTCCACGGCACACGTTACCTTAGATCTGTGCAAAGAAAGTAAGTACCGTCACATATATATATATATATATATATATATATATATATATATATATATATATATATATATATATATATATATGTATATCTATGTATATATAATTTTATATATATACTTTATATATATATATATATATATATATATATATATATATATATAATGTATATGTATATATATTATATATATATATATGTATATGTATATATAGTATATATATATATATATGATATATATATATATATCTATGTATATATATTTATATATATACTTATATATATATATATATATATATATATATATATGTATATGTATATATATATATATATATATATATATATATATATATATACATATATCATACAATAAACATTCACGATTTAAATATGTGCATCTGTTTAATCAAGGCTTTAACCCTAATGAATGTCGGATAGAAAGACTCAATCTTTATTTGTAACAGAGTAACTATAACCAGTTACCTATTCATACCAATCTGGAGCCAATAGGCGGCTTTCTCATGGCTAAAAGTGAAAAGTTGCGTGACAAACGAATTTCTGCAACATGCCGACAGTTAAGTTCCGTGGTGGCCATTTCTTCTTCACCTTCGTAATACAAGTACTATATTGCTGATACTCTAAGTCCAAATGTGGATTGCGAAGAAGGTAACCAAACAAGTATAACAGTCGCTTTACCATCAATCATAGTGTCTATCGTTTTACTACTCCACCATACATTCGGATATCTCTCACTCTAATAACCATTTACAGTAGGTACCACTACCACAGAGAGAGAGAGAGAGAGGAGAGAGAGAGAGAGAGAGAGAGAGAGAGAGAGAGATGAACGGATTAGTGCATAAATAAATAAGTCAACTGGCAGGTAACAACCAAGTGAATCGTTAGATATATACATCAATGTAAACTATTATTACATAGATAGAAAAAATCGTATAGAATATGTTTAAACTACAGTAACTTTCAGAGAGAGAAAGAGAGAGAGAGAGAGAGAGAGATGAGCGGATCAATGAATGCATAAATAAATTAGTCAACTGGCAGCTAACAACGGACTGGATCGTTAGAGTTATACAGCAATGTGCAATGTATATTATTAGATATATAAATGGACAGAAAAATACAAAAGTTTAAACTGAAGCTACTTTTAAAGAGAGAAGGGAAGGTGAGGGAAGGATGACGGAGGGGGTGGGGGTAGAGGGTAGGCGGAGCTCTTAACTGTTGTGTTCGTATCCATTTCTGGCTAATCGAGTTTTTGCCTCTCGCTACAGGGACAAGTGTCTTTATTCTTAACAATTAGTGATTCATGATGCTCTTATAAATTGCGGCACTGGGTGTAATACACTCTTAACAAAATTTCGTACTGATACGAGTGTTCATTACAGGGTTATTGCCAAAAAACGTGCTTGCACTGTCTGTGAAACCCATAGTAGTCAACAAGAATATTTTAATCATTCAATAAAAATTTAAATTGAACTATATATTTAATCTAAAACCCACAGGACAAGAGGAAAAGCTAACTGCTGACAATAGAAAGATTTCTCGAGTGCACTGGTATTCATTTGAGCTAATTATATCCGTATGACAGAATCTTTAGTATAATTATGACGTGCAACAAGGAAGGGAATAACGTGGTATCCCTGGGAAGGAAAGACAAACGGAGAAATAAATTTGGTTTGGAATTTTGAATTACTAATGTAAGCAATAGAATCAAAAGGTCAAAAAGTAGTGCCGTGAATGTATAATAACTCATACCTTAAAGCCGAGTGGAAGAATAAGTGTTTTTCAAGCCTTGGAAGCATAAAAAGGAAAAAGAAATTGTAGGGCTATGTTGCCGTCAGTGAAACTCAAGAGGGTGCAATGTAAAAATTTACCAAAGGTTGTTTGCACCTGGCCTCGGCGACTATAGTAGATTCACATCAACCCTATATTTGAAGTCTAGGCCAGTCCCTTACAACGCTCCTGATTGGCTGTTGATAAGCCAGTCACAGGGCTGGAAACTTTGTCTCTCTCGAGAGTTCACATGGGTAGGATCTATGTTCTACCTCTCCTGAGGGATATGTCTTTCAAAAGTAGCCATCAGGAGAAGTGGAACACACATCCTGCCTATATGAACTCTCGAGAGAGAGTGGGAGTTTCCAGCCTTGTGATTGGCTTATCAACAGCCAATCAGGAGCGTCGTAAGGGACTGGCCTAGACATCAAATGCACGGTTGATGTGAATCTACTGTAGCTACATCCACTTTTTAGCCTTTTCTTCATTCTTACTATCCAGTCTCTCCGACTTCCCCTTTCCTGTATATTAAGCCCTGAATGGCCGAAAGTGTCCTATTGCTCGACTTGGCATCCTAAAATTCATCACTCAAATAAAATCATCTTTTTAAAATCCTCCCGGTTTTAAAAGCAGAAAATAATATTACGGTTGTTTCAAGGAATAAAAGGTAAAATGGTGCCTTGTTCACTCACTGAAATGACGTCATATTTTACATGTAAAGAGCAGGATTGTGAAGTCTGGGAAAAAGTGTGAAGGGTCATAGCACTTTTGACTCGGCGTTTTGCAGGTGGCGGCTAACGACAGCAAACTCAGTTTAATGAAAAGAAATTGTATATTCATATTCACCCCAGTTCCATATGTATAAACGTTGACTGTGACAGCTTAATTTTTTTTACGCCTTTGGTGTATGACATGGGACAAGAAGGATTTTTCCCTTAACGAAACGAATGGCGTTTTGATTGCAAAACAGAAAATTCTTGCTTTGACCGGTTATTATTTTTCGTATATTTTAAGAATTTCAAAAACATTTTTGTTACCTTTAGTTCTAAATTCCAAATGATACATCAGTTTTTTTTCAGAGACAGATTGCGAGTCTGAGCGTTCCCACACATTTTGTCTTAAAACCTCAACATTTTCTTCAGTATGATGCTATTTCCCCTAAAAGTGGATGGTTTCTCTGCCGCATTCAAATTTTCAACTGCTGAATCGCCACGAAGGCCCCGTTGTAGAAACATCCAAAATATCTTTTGAATCTTTCACCAACTGCGATGTTTTCCCCGTTATACAATTTAAACTTTTACTGGTAATTTCCTTTTCATCGCTGAGTGACCTCACTGGTCCCAGTGTGCTTGGCCTTTGGCCTAAATTCTATACTAAATTCAATTCACCAAGGTTAACCTTTTACCACCACTGCCTCCACTTGCCTCACCTTTTCAGTGCTGCTTAGCGTGGTGCAACCGTCGGGCAGACAGTTTATCTGAACAGCTACAGATCTTTACGAATAAACAAACTTAACATAGTGAAATTCGGTTCTTGTTTTGTAAGGCCAAAACTGCCATGTTCAATATGGTCGTCTTATCAGTCTCCGTTAGTTGCTCTGGTTGTTATAAGGGGTGTTGTCAAGATCTATGATGCATCTTAAGATAAAGGTGGTCGTCAGTATTGAGGGCAGTGGCCTATTTCCACTGTGCATGCTTGAAATACCGAGTGACTAGACGTGGGTGAGATAGTGTATTGAAATAGGAAATGCTAAATTTGTTGGAAAAATGTTAGAAAAATATCCATGTGGTGCAATTTTTGGAGTACTAATTAAAGGTTGTACTCGTTTCAGCCTTTTACTTTACCCTTGTGCACAGTTTTTCTCCCAGCTTGCTGTTCAACCACTCCAACTCCCTCTTATCACTCCCTTAACCGCTAAAAGTGCCAACAGTATATAAATACGCCCCTTATTTTATCATATATATAAAAGATTTTCTTGGTTTGTTTGTCCAGATGTCGACAGCGGTCGAGGAGGAGCCGAGTTATGGACCCGAGGCTCTCTGGATCGTGAGACGCATCGAACGCTTCCCGTAGAAGTCGTGATTGGCGACGCCGGAGGACTTAACAGGACTCAGACCATAACGATCGTTGTCAATGACTTGAACGATAATCCCATGAAACCTGCCGCCAAGACGGTCTACCTGTGGCAGACTCAGGTGAGATAGAGAGAGACACCCAAGTGTGTGTGTGTGAGAGAGAGAGAGAGAGAGAAGAGAGAGAGAGAGAGAGAGAAGAGAGAGAGAGAGAGAGAGAGAGAGAGAGATCCATGTATGACAGAGATATTTTTAATAGTAAATTACCTGGTGTCACAGCTACTTCGAGCATGACGAAAGAGTGCGAGAGAAATGAAAATAGTAATAATGATAAATGATAATAATAATCTTATTGAGAGAGAGAGAGAGAGAGAGAGAGGAGAGAGAGAGAGAGTAAAACAGAAATGTTTCCTTGCTTACATAATACTTTCAAATAAAATGAGTAACTCGTCTACGGTTTCAGCAAGCAAGTTCTTGTTCCTCCGCAGGGGAGCGGATCAGACGCGCCCTTAGGTCGCGTGTATGTAGACGACCCAGACGACTGGGACATAGCCGACAAGACCTTCCGATGGGCTGGGAAGGCCCATCCCCTGTTTAAACTGAACGCTGACGACGGCACCATTTTTGCTTCCAGCCTGGTGCGAGAAGGAAGGTGAGCCTCACTTAGAACACTTCTGTACAAGCAAGAGATTTAGTGGATGTGACAATCAGACAGGCTTGGATCTTTCCCAGATAGTGACCCCGAAGGAATTTCGGCGGACGTTATCTAGGACTACTATTTCTCGGGGGTTATTATCTCTTATGTGATATTTCCACTCTTTTGCTTATGTTTTTATGGTAATCCCCAACGGGCTTGTACCAAATGTCGCAAAGGTGGATATACACTTGGGAAAAACTCTCTATCGCGAGAGTATATATAATGTTCTAAGGGGTCCACAATAATATAATATGTTGCGAGTTCGTGTACAATTTTAAAACACTTTTTTTTATTATTGTGGACCCCTTAGAAAGGTGGATATTTTCTGGGATAAAACCCTTGGGGTCATTATCTATTAAAGATACATAGGCTTTGATAATTAATTCCAAATGCACGGACAAAAATTCTTAGGTCATTCTATTTTCGGTTTACCTGTAATTCTAAGAAGTGTTCCGCACGCACTTATTGTTTATTAATGAGTATTTTTGGCCGAACAGAATAGAACAAGCTATATATGATGCCGTGTACGTTAGTAACTTAAGAAATTTGCCGTCTTTTGTTTACGTTCTTACGGAGACAAGTTCCATGAGACGCCATGTTTTAGTATCAGTCGTTTGGGGATTAACGCAGAGTTATAAACAAAACAAAATTTTCAAGTTACCTCACTTGTACTGCATCATATGCACTAATATATTGTTCATTCAAAAAATCTCATTAATAGATATGACCGTGCGGAGCCCTTCCTAAGAATTACCGATATGCTTTCGTCACTGAATGAACAGTTGCCATCCATCTTTACAAAAGAAGGAATTGGTATTGGAAATGAATTCCCTGAGCTGTGAATGTTCGATACATTAGTGATTTTGAATTGTTATTTGTATGTTATTTCATTTTGCCCTATAATCGGGTATTTTGTGTTCCCTACATTGCCAACTAAGATTTAACTCCATCTTTGTATGACCCACGTTTTACATTCACCTCTTTTTACTAGATCATTTTCCGTGTAATTTTTTCTCGTTATTTCTTTTATTTTACTTGACTATGTCTTTTATTTTATTTATTTATTTATTTTTGCATATTAGTTTGTACGGCAGCATTGACGTTCCTTGATAAACGACATTCAGTATTGACCCATTTTGGATTGGCCATTTTATTATGTTCATCAACTTATTCAAGTTTGTATTCTTGTGACAACGATGAAAGTGCCTTTTCAGCAGGAAGTCAAATAGTTTAATGTACAGTTGATATAATCGCAATCTCATCTGGCGACATAATTAGAATCATTATAAGACCTTCAGTATTAAAACTTAATTCGGTTGGACGCGATCATCATGTCTGAAATAATACAGGCGATTCGAAACAGTGGTAAACAGTTGTTTGGGAAACGATAGAATATGCATTTGAGATTATTTTCAGATTAAATGCTCGACAATTGTGATTTTATTGAAAAGCCTTAGTAATCTAACTAATGATTACCAGGTATTTTGTCATGTGACTCGAAAAACAGAGTTCTTAACGATACATCTGAAACTCTGGCACCGTATATGAGCCACTGAACTTTCGTACGTTAAATGAGAAAACTTGCCTCAAGAAAGAAATGATAAGCCTACTCTTTAACCTCAAAGGTTCACTTAAAAGCTCTTGGGCGCAATGAAACAACCTTATGGACCGACTACTTAAAAATCTCTCTCGGGACCGTGGAACGTGACGCAGAGAATAATTTCGTAGTTGGGCTTGTGTTTTGCGTATGGAGCATGGACGTGTCGTTTCCGTATGTGAAGCGTTTCCTCTTAGACACTAAAGACAACGGTCACTTGCGTGGATGAATCTGCTAAGCAGAAAACTCTCATTATATTAGCCGCTTCAAGCAATGACATAAACCGATCACCAGTAGTATAACGAACCCTAAACAAACTGTAGTATTTTGCTGCTTGCGCTTCCTGTCATTTTTTCATTAACCTGCCGGAGCTCTGTAGTCATTACTGAAGGTTGTTTGCAGTGTCCCTTCGCCCCTAAATGCAACCCCCCTTTCAATCATTTTACTGTACCTACGTTCATATCCACAGTCTTCTATCTTAATTTCCATCCTTTCCAAATTGCCTCATAGTGCACTTAAAACCGTTTTACTCTAATTGTTCCTTTTGTCGCTGAATAACTTCATAGGCCCTAGTGCCTGGCCTTTGCCTAAATTGTATATTCCATATATTCTATGATCTCAAAACTCTTGAATTTTCATGCTTTCGCCTGAACTAGCCTTTTTGCTCCTTCTCTGTACCAACGCATATTTCCAATTACTTTTTTTTCCGAGTGCAGTCACTACACGAGAAATGCTTCTGAACCTTTTTTTCTTTTATTTCCAGTGTCAAACATGTCGATACATTTGCTAATTCACAGCTAACATTATTTTCCCTATGGGTATAAATGTCTTATGCATTGGTATAATTCGTGATATGTATGACGTGAACAGATCATTTTCCACATTGCTTAGCTCAAAGCCTGGTGTGATAAGGTTAGCACTTAACTGTGCTGTCAATGCCAGCCCATTTGACTTGCTACTCCGAGTGGTTATTGTAACTACCGCTACAACATATAACAGTAGACCTCATAAGTTCAACAGTCGTTTTCAAAATAGACATATGAATTACCAAAGATATTCTTTGAATTTCAAAGTTTTAAGGTGTTTACGCGGCCAGATGGTTTGTCCATCCCAGTTGTCCAAGTTGTTTGTCAATAGGTTTGAAGAGGAGTCTCACGGTCAAACCAAATTTACATCCAATCTCAGTTTGAGTCGTGCAATTGAGAAACAAAGATGCCTTTAGATCAAGACACGGTTATCGCTATTGGTTTAGGGGTGGAGCCAAGGGAAAAAAAGGATCTACCTGAACGAAAAATTGGTTGTTAGAGACTAAATTTCTCATGCAAACGATCTTGTTGATTTGATATTAGAGCCAGTTCATTATATTGAGATCGGAAGAGGCAGTATATTTAGATCTGCTGAGGTTTGTCACTCCTATCATTATGTACAAGGACACAAACATAAAAGGCTGAGTGCCACTTTGTATTTTTAGCAATTATTA